>NW_027193402.1:941802-1255736 GCF_032444005.1 Ranitomeya imitator
ACCATACACTCTATACCCTACACTCTACACTCTATACCATACACTCTATACTGTACACTCTATACCATACACTCTACACCCTACACTCTATACCCTACACTCTATACCCTACAATCTATACCCTACACCCTACGCTCTATATCCTACACTCTATACCCTACACTCTATACCGTACACTATATTCCATACACTCTATTCCATACACTCTATACTCTGCACTCTATACCCTACACTATACACTCTATACCCTACACTCTACACCATACACTCTATACCCTATACTCTATACACTACACTCTACATTCTATACCCTACAATCTATACCCAACACTCTATACCCTACACTCTATACCATACACTCTATACCCTACACTCTATACCCTACACTCTACACCCTACACTCTATACCCTACACTCTAATCCCTACACTCTAAACTGTATACCCTACACTCTATACCCTACACTATATACCCTACACTCTATACCCTACACTCTACACTCTATACCAAATACTCTATACTCTACACTCTATACCCTACACTCTATACCTACACTATACACTCTATACCCTACACTCTACACCATACACTCTATACCCTATACAATACACTCTATACCCTACAATCTATACCCTACACTCTATACCCTACACTCTACACTCTATACCATACACTCTATACCCTACACTCTACACTCTATACCCTACACTCTACACCCTACACTCTATACCCTACACTTTATACCCTACACTCTACACTCTATACCCTACACTCTATACCCTACACTCTACACCCTACACTCTATACCCTACACTCTATACCCTACACTCTACCCTCTACACTCTATACCCTACACTCTATACCATACACTCTATACCCTACACTCTACACTCTATTCCCTACACTCTATACCATACACTCTATACCCTACACTCTATACCCTACACTCTATACCCTACACTCTATACTCTATACCCTACACTCTATACCATATACTCTATACCCTACACTCTACACTCTATTCCCTACACTCTATACCATACACTCTATACCCTACACTCTATACCCTACACTCTATACCCTACACTCTACACCATACACTCTATACCCTAAACTTTATACCCTACACTCTACACTCTATACCCTACACTCTATACCCTACACTCTACACTCTATACCCTACACTCTATACCATACACTCTATACCCTACACTCTATACCATACACTCTATACCCTACACTCTATACCCTTCACTATACACTCTATACCCTACACTCTACACCATACACTCTATACCCTATACAATACACTCTATACCCTACAATCTTTACCCTACACTCTATACCCTACACTGTACACTCTATACCGTACACTCTATACCATACACTCTATACCCTACACTCTATATCCTACACTCTATACCCTACACTCTACACTCTATACTCTACACTCTATACCATACACTCTAAACCCTACACTCTATACCCTACACTCTATACCCTAAACTCTACACTCTATACCCTACACTCTACACTCTATACCCTACACTCTATACCCTACACTCTATACCCTACACTCTATACCCTACACTCTACACTTTATACCCTACACTGTATACCCTACACTCTATACCCTACACTCTATACCCTATACTCTATACCCTACACTCTATAGCCCAACACTCTATACCGTACACTCTATACCCTACACTCTATACCCTACACTCTACACTCTATACAATACACTCTATACCCTACACTCTAATCCCTACACTCTACACTCTATAACCTACACTCTATACCCTACACTCTATACCATACACTCTATACCCTACACTCTATACCCTACACTCTACACTCTATACCCTACACTCTACACTCTACACTCTATACCCTACACTCTATACCCTACACTCTATACTCTATACCCTACACTATATAACCTACACTCTACACTCTATACCCTACACTCTATACCCTACACTCTATACCCTACACTCTATACCCTACACTCTACACTCTATACCATATACTCTATACCCTACACTCTATACCCTACACTCTATACCCTACACTATAGACCCTACACTTTATACCCTACACTCTACACTCTATATCCTACACTCTACACTCTATACCCTACACTCTATAACATACACTCTAAACCCTACACTCTATACCCTACACTCTACACTTTATACCCTACACTCTATACCCTACACTCTATACCCTACACTCTATACCCTACACTCTATACCCTACACTCTACACTCTATACCCTACACTCTATAACATACACTCTATACCCTACACTCTATATCTTACACTCTATACCCTACACTCTACACCCTACACTCTACACTCTATACCCTACACTTTATACCCTACACTCTATACCCTACACTCTATACCCTACACGCTACACTTTATACCCTACACTCTATACCCTACACTCTATACCCTACACTCTATATCCCAACACTCTATACCCTACACTCTATACCCTACACTCTACACCCTACACTATACACTCTATACCCTACACTCTATACCATACAATCTACACTCTATACCCTACACTCTATACCCTACACTCTACACTTCATACCCTACACACTATACCCTACTTTCTACACTCTATACCCTACACTCTACACTCTATACCCTACACTCTATACCCTACAATCTATACCATACACTCTATACCCTACACTCTATACCCTACACTCTATACCCTACAATCTATACCCTACACTCTATACCCGACACTCTATACCATACACTCTATATCCCAACACTCTATACCCTACACTCTATACCCTACACTCTACACTCTATACCCTACACTATACACTCTATACCCTACACTCTATACCATACAATCTACACTCTATACCCTACACTCTATACCCTACACTCTACACTCTATACCCTACACACTATACCCTACTTTCTACACTCTATACCCTACACTCTACACTCTATACCCTACACTCTATACCCTACACTCTATACCCTACACTCTATACCCTACACTATATACCCTACACTTTATACCCTACACTCTACACTCTATATCCTACACTCTACACTCTATACCCTACACTCTATACCATACACTCTATACCCTACACTCTATACCCTACACTCTATACCCTACACTCTGCACTCTACACCCTACACTCTATAACATACACTCTATACCCTACACTCTATACCTTACACTCTACACCCTACACTCTACACCCTACACTCTACACTCTATACCCTACACTTTATACCCTACACTCTATACCCTACACTCTATACCCTACACTCTACACTTTATACCCTACACTCTATATCTTACACTCTATACCCTACACTCTACACCCAACACTCTACACTCTATACCCTACACTTTATACCCTACACTCTATACCCTACACTCTATACCCTACACTCTACACTTTATACCCTACACTCTATACCCTACACTCTATACCCTACACTCTATATCCCAACACTCTATACCCTACACTCTATACCCTACACACTACACCCTACACTATACACTCTATACCCTACACTCTATACCCTACACTCTATAAACTACACTCTATACCCTACACTCTATACCCTACACTCTACACTTTATACCCTACACTCTATACCCTACACTCTATACCCTACACTCTATACCTTACACTCTACACCCTACACTCTACACCCTACACTCTACACTCTATACCCTACACTCTATACCCTACACTCTATACCCTACACTCTATACCCTACACTCTACACTTTATACCCTACACTCTATACCCTACACTCTATACCCTACACTCTATACCCTACACTCTACACTCTGTACCCTACACTCTATACTATACACTCTACACCCTACACTCTATACCATACACTCTATACCCTACACTCTACACTCTATACCATACACTCTATACTGTACACTCTATACCATACACTCTACACCCTACACTCTATACCCTACACTCTATACCCTACAATCTATACCCTACACCCTACGCTCTATATCCTACACTCTATACCCTACACTCTATACCGTACACTATATTCCATACACTCTATTCCATACACTCTATACCCTGCACTCTATACCCTACACTATACACTCTATACCCTACACTCTACACCATACACTCTATACCCTATACTCTATACACTACACTCTACATTCTATACCCTACAATCTATACCCAACACTCTATACCCTACACTCTATACCATACACTCTATACCCTACACTCTATACCCTACACTCTACACCCTACACTCTATACCCTACACTCTAATCCCTACACTCTACACTGTATACCCTACACTCTATACCCTACACTATATACCCTACACTCTATACCCTACACTCTACACTCTATACCAAACACTCTATACTCTACACTCTATACCCTACACTCTATACCTACACTATACACTCTATACCCTACACTCTACACCATACACTCTATACCCTATACAATACACTCTATACCCTACAATCTATACCCTACACTCTATACCCTACACTCTACACTCTATACCATACACTCTATACCCTACACTCTACACTCTATACCCTACACTCTACACCCTACACTCTATACCCTACACTTTATACCCTACACTCTACACTCTATACCCTACACTCTATACCCTACACTCTACACCCTACACTCTATACCCTACACTCTATACCCTACACTCTACACTCTATACCCTACACTCTATACCCTACACTCAATACCCTACACTCTACCCTCTACACTCTATACCCTACACTCTATACCATACACTCTATACCCTACACTCTACACTCTATTCCCTACACTCTATACCATACACTCTATACCCTACACTCTATACCCTACACTCTATACCCTACACTCTATACTCTATACCCTACACTCTATACCATATACTCTATACCCTACACTCTACACTCTATTCCCTACACTCTATACCATACACTCTATACCCTACACTCTATACCCTACACTCTATACCCTACACTCTACACCATACACTCTATACCCTAAACTCTATACCCTACACTCTACACTCTATACCCTACACTCTATACCCTACACTCTACACTCTATACCCTACACTCTATACCATACACTCTATACCCTACACTCTATACCATACACTCTATACCCTACACTCTATACCCTACACTATACACTCTATACCCTACACTCTACACCATACACTCTATACCCTATACAATACACTCTATACCCTACAATCTTTACCCTACACTCTATACCCTACACTGTACACTCTATACCGTACACTCTATACCATACACTCTATACCCTACACTCTATATCCTACACTCTATACCCTACACTCTACACTCTATACTCTACACTCTATACCATACACTCTAAACCCTACACTCTGTACCCTACACTCTATACCCTAAACTCTACACTCTATACCCTACACTCTACACTCTATACCCTACACTCTATACCCTACACTCTATACCCTACACTCTATACCCTACACTCTACACTTTATACCCTACACTGTATACCCTACACTCTATACCCTACACTCTATACCCTATACTCTATACCCTACACTCTATAGCCCAACACTCTATACCGTACACTCTATACCCTACACTCTATACCCTACACTCTACACAATACACTCTATACCCTACACTCTAATCCCTACACTCTACACTCTATACCCTACACTCTATACCCTACACTCTATACCATACACTCTATACCCTACACTCTATACCCTACACTCTACACTCTATACCCTACACTCTACACTCTACACTCTATACCCTACACTCTATACCCTACACTCTATACTCTATACCCTACACTATATAACCTACACTCTACACTCTATACCATACACTCTATACCCTACACTCTATACCCTACACTCTATACCCTACACTATACACCCTACACTCTATACCCTATACATTATACCATACACTCTATACCCTACACTCTACACTCTATACCCTACACTCTACACCCTACACTCTATACCCTACACTTTATACCCTACACTCTACACCCTACACTCTATACCCTACACTCTACACCCTACACTCTATACCCTACACTCTACACTCTATACCCTACACTCTATACCATGCACTCTACACCCTACACTCTATACCATACACTCTATACCCTACACTCTACACTCTATACCCTACACTCTATACCCTACACTCTACACTCTATACCCTACACTCTATACCCTACAATCTATACCCTACACTATATACCCTACACTCTATACCCTACACTCTACACTCTATATCCTACACTCTACACTCTATACCCTACACTCTATACCCTACACTCTACACTTTATACCCTACACTCTATACCCTACACTCTATACCCTACACTCTATACCCTACACTCTACACTCTATACCCTACACTCTATAACATACACTCTATACCCTACACTCTATACCTTACACTCTATACCTTACACTCTCCACTCTACACCCTACACTCTATACCCTACACTCTATACCCTACACTCTACACTTTATACCCTACACTCTATACCCTACACTCTATACCCTACACTCTATATCCTAAACTCTACACTCTATACCCTACACTCTATACCCTACACTATATACTCTATACACTACACTCTATACCCTACACTCTATACCCTAAAATCTATACACTACACTCTATACCCTACACTCTATACCCTACACTCTATATCCCAACACTCTATACCCTACACTCTATACCCTACACTCTACACTCTATACCCTACACTATACACTCTATACCCTACACTCTATACCATACAATCTACACGCTATACCCTACACTCTACACCCTACACTCTACACTCTATACCCTACACACTATACCCTACTTTCTACACTCTATACCCTACACTCTACACTCTATACAATACACTCTATACCCTACACTCTATACCCTACACACTATACCCTACTTTCTACACTCTATACCCTACACTCTACACCCTACACTCTATAACATACACTCTATACCCTACACTCTATACCTTACACTCTATACCCTACACTCTCCACTCTACACCCTACACTCTACACTCTATACCCTACACTCTATACCCTACACTCTACACTATATACCCTACACTCTATACCCTACACTCTATACCCTACACTCTATACCCTACACTCTACACTCTATACCCTACACTCTATACCCTATACTATATACTCTATACCCTACACTCTATACCCTACAATCTATACCCTACACTCTATACCCGACACTCTATACCCTACACTCTATATCCCAACACTCTATACCCTACACTCTATACCCTACACTCCACACTCTATACCCTACACTATACACTCTATACCCTACACTCTATACCATACAATCTACACTCTATACCCTACACTCTATACCCTACACTCTACACTCTATACCCTACACACTATACCCTACTTTCTACACTCTATACCCTACACTCTACACTCTATACCATACACTCTATACCCTACACTCTATACCCTACACTCTATACCCTACACTATATACCCTACACTTTATACCCTACACTCTACACTCTATATCCTACACTCTACACTCTATACCCTACACTTTATACCCTACACTCTATACCCTACACTCTATACCCTACACTCTATACCCTACACTCTATACCCTACACACTACACTCTATACCCTACACTCTATAACATACACTCTATACCCTACACTCTATATCTTACACTCTATACCCTACACTATATACCCTACACTTTATACCCTACACTCTACACTCTATATCCTACACTCTACACTCTATACCCTACACTCTATACCATACACTTTATACCCTACACTCTATACCCTACACTCTATACCCTACACTCTACACTCTACACCCTACACTCTATAACATACACTCTATACCCTACACTCTATACCTTACACTCTACACCCTACACTCTACACCCTACACTCTACACTCTATACCCTACACTCTATACCCTACACTCTATACCCTACACTCTATACCCTACACTCTACACTTTATACCCTACACTCTATACCCTACACTCTATACCCTACACTTTATACCCTACACTCTATACCCTACACTCTACACTCTGTACCCTACACTCTATACTATACACTCTACACCCTACACTCTATACCATACACTCTATACCCTACACTCTACACTCTATACCATACACTCTATACTGTACACTCTATACCATACACTCTACACCCTACACTCTATACCCTACACTCTATACCCTACAATCTATACCCTACACCCTACGCTCTATATCCTACACTCTATACCCTACACTCTATACCGTACACTATATTCCATACACTCTATTCCATACACTCTATACCCTGCACTCTATACCCTACACTATACACTCTATACCCTACACTCTACACCATACACTCTATACCCTATACTCTATACACTACACTCTACATTCTATACCCTACAATCTATACCCAACACTCTATACCCTACACTCTATACCATACACTCTATACCCTACACTCTATACCCTACACTCTACACCCTACACTCTATACCCTACACTCTAATCCCTACACTCTACACTGTATACCCTACACTCTATACCCTACACTATATACCCTACACTCTATACCCTACACTCTACACTCTATACCAAACACTCTATACTCTACACTCTATACCCTACACTCTATACCTACACTATACACTCTATACCCTACACTCTACACCATACACTCTATACCCTATACAATACACTCTATACCCTACAATCTATACCCTACACTCTATACCCTACACTCTACACTCTATACCATACACTCTATACCCTACACTCTACACTCTATACCCTACACTCTACACCCTACACTCTATACCCTACACTTTATACCCTACACTCTACACTCTATACCCTACACTCTATACCCTACACTCTATACCCTACACTCTACCCTCTACACTCTATACCCTACACTCTATACCATACACTCTATACCCTACACTCTACACTCTATTCCCTACACTCTATACCATACACTCTATACCCTACACTCTATACCCTACACTCTATACCCTACACTCTATACTCTATACCCTACACTCTATACCATATACTCTATACCCTACACTCTACACTCTATTCCCTACACTCTATACCATACACTCTATACCCTACACTCTATACCCTACACTCTATACGCTACACTCTACACCATACACTCTATACCCTAAACTCTATACCCTACACTCTACACTCTATACCCTACACTCTATACCCTACACTCTACACTCTATACCCTACACTCTATACCATACACTCTATACCCTACACTCTATACCATACACTCTATACCCTACACTCTATACCCTACACTATACACTCTATACCCTACACTCTACACCATACACTCTATACCCTATACAATACACTCTATACCCTACAATCTTTACCCTACACTCTATACCCTACACTGTACACTCTATACCGTACACTCTATATCATACACTCTATACCCTACACTCTATATCCTACACTCTATACCCTACACTCTACACTCTATACTCTACACTCTATACCATACACTCTAAACCCTACACTCTATACCCTACACTCTATACCCTAAACTCTACACTCTATACCCTACACTCTACACTCTATACCCTACACTCTATACCCTACACTCTATACCCTACACTCTATACCCTACACTCTACACTTTATACCCTACACTGTATACCCTACACTCTATACCCTACACTCTATACCCTATACTCTATACCCTACACTCTATAGCCCAACACTCTATACCGTACACTCTATACCCTACACTCTATACCCTACACTCTACACTCTATACAATACACTCTATACCCTACACTCTAATCCCTACACTCTACACTCTATACCCTACACTCTATACCCTACACTCTATACCATACACTCTATACCCTACACTCTATACCCTACACTCTACACTCTATACCCTACACTCTACACTCTACACTCTATACCCTACACTCTATACCCTACACTCTATACTCTATACCCTACACTATATAACCTACACTCTACACTCTATACCCTACACTCTATACCCTACACTCTATACCCTACACTCTATACCCTACACTCTACACCCTACACTCTATACCCTACACATTATACCATACACTCTATACCCTACACTCTACACTCTATACCCTACACTCTACACCCTACACTCTATACCCTACACTTTATACCCTACACTCTACACCCTACACTCTATACCCTACACTCTACACCCTACACTCTATACCCTACACTCTACACTCTATACCCTACACTCTATACCATGCACTCTACACCCTACACTCTATACCATACACTCTATACCCTACACTCTACACTCTATACCCTACACTCTATACCCTACACTCTACACTCTATACCCTACACTCTATACCCTACAATCTATACCCTACACTATATACCCTACACTCTATACCCTACACTCTACACTCTATATCCTACACTCTACACTCTATACCCTACACTCTATACCCTACACTCTACACTTTATACCCTACACTCTATACCCTACACTCTATACCCTACACTCTATACCCTACACTCTACACTCTATACCCTACACTCTATAACATACACTCTATACCCTACACTCTATACCTTACACTCTATACCTTACACTCTCCACTCTACACCCTACACTCTATACCCTACACTCTATACCCTACACTCTACACTTTATACCCTACACTCTATACCCTACACTCTATACCCTACACTCTATACCCTAAACTCTACACTCTATACCCTACACTCTATACCCTACACTATATACTCTATACACTACACTCTATACCCTACACTCTATACCCTAAAATCTATACACTACACTCTATACCCTACACTCTTTACCCTACACTCTATATCCCAACACTCTATACCCTACACTCTATACCCTACACTCTACACTCTATACGCTACACTATACACTCTATACCCTACACTCTATACCATACAATCTACACTCTATACCCTACACTCTACACCCTACACTCTACACTCTATACCCTACACACTATACCCTACTTTCTACACTCTATACCCTACACTCTACACTCTATACCATACACTCTATACCCTACACTCTATACCCTACACACTATACCCTACTTTCTACACTCTATACCCTACACTCTACACCCTACACTCTATAACATACACTCTATACCCTACACTCTATACCTTACACTCTATACCCTACACTCTCCACTCTACACCCTACACTCTACACTCTATACCCTACACTCTATACCCTACACTCTACACTATATACCCTACACTCTTTACCCTACACTCTATACCCTACACTCTATACCCTACACTCTACACTCTATACCCTACACTCTATACCCTATACTATATACTCTATACCCTACACTCTATACCCTACAATCTATACCCTACACTCTATACCCGACACTATATACCCTACACTCTATATCCCAACACTCTATACCCTACACTCTATACCCTACACTCTACACTCTATACCCTACACTATACACTCTATACCCTACACTCTATACCATACAATCTACACTCTATACCCTACACTCTATACCCTACACTCTACACTCTATACCCTACACACTATACCCTACTTTCTACACTCTATACCCTACACTCTACACTCTATACCATACACTCTATACCCTACACTCTATACCCTACACTCTATACCCTACACTATATACCCTACACTTTATACCCTACACTCTACACTCTATATCCTACACTCTACATTCTATACCCTACACTTTATAACATACACTCTAAACCCTACACTCTATACCCTACACTCTACACTTTATACCCTACACTCTATACCCTACACTCTATACCCTACACTCTATACCCTACACTCTATACCCTACACTCTATACCCTACACTCTACACTCTATACCCTACACTCTATAACATACACTCTATACCCTACACTCTATATCTTACACTCTATACCCTACACTCTACACCCTACACTCTACACTCTATACCCTACACTCTATACCCTACACTCTATACCCTACACTCTACACTTTATACCCTACACTCTATACCCTACACTCTATACCCTACACTCTACACTCTATACCCTACACTCTATACCCTACACTATATACTCTATACCCTACACTCTATACCCTACACTCTATACCCTACACTCTATATCCCAACACTCTATACCCTACACTCTATACCCTACACTCTACACCCTACACTATACACTCTATAACCTACACTCTATACCATACAATCTACACTCTATACCCTACACTCTATACCCTACACTCTACACTTCATACCCTACACACTATACCCTACTTTCTACACTCTATACCCTACACTCTACACTCTATACCCTACACTCTATACCCTACAATCTATACCATACACTCTATACCATACACTCTATACCCTACACTCTATACCCTACACTCTACACCCTACACTCTATACCCTGCAATCTATACCATACACTCTATACCCTACACTCTATATCATACACTCTATACCCTACACTCTACACTCTATACCCCACACTCTACACTCTATACCCTACACTCTACACCCTACACTCTATATTATACACTCTATTCCATACACTCTATACCCTACACTCTATACCCTACACTCTACACTCTAAAATCTATACTCTACTCTCTACACTCTATACCTTACACTTTATACCAAACACTCTATACCCTACACTATATACCATACACTCTATATCATACACTCTATACCGTACACTCTATACCATACACTCTATACCCTACACTCTATACCCTACACTTTATAGCCCAACACTCTATACCGTACACTCTATACCCTACACTCTATACCCTACACTCTACACTCTATACCCTACACTCTATACCCTACACTCTACACTCTATACCCTACACTCTATACCCTACACTCTATACCATACACTCTATACCCTACACTCTATACCCTACACTCTACACTCTATACCCTACACTCTACACTCTACACTCTATACCATACACTCTATACCCTACACTCTATACCCTACACTCTACACTCTATACCCTACACTCTACACTCTATACCATACACTCTACACCCTACACTCTATACCCTACACTCTACACTCTATACCCTACACTCTACACTCTACACTCTATACCATACACTCTATACCCTACACTCTACACTCTATACCATACACTCTATACTGTACACTCTATACCATACACTCTACACCCTACACTCTATACCATGCACTCTATACCCTACACTCTATACCCTACACTCTATACCCTACAATCTATACCCTACACCCTACGCTCTATACCCTACACTCTATACCCTACTCTCTACACTCTATACCGTACACTATATTCCATACACTCTATTCCATACACTCTATACCCTGCACTCTATACCCTACACTATACACTCTATACCCTACACTCTACACCATACACTCTACACCCTATACTCTATACACTACACTCTACATTCTATACCCTACAATCTATACCCAACACTCTATACCCTACACTCTATACCATACACTCTATACCCTACACTCTATACCCTACACTCTACACCCTACACTCTATACCCTACACTCTAATCCCTACACTCTACACTGTATACCATACACTCTATACCCTACACTATATACCCTACACTCTATACCCTACACTCTACACTCTATACCCAACACTCTATACTCTACACTCTATACCCTACACTCTATACCATACACTCCATACCCTACACTCTACACTCTATACCCTACACTCTACTCTTTATACCCTACACTCTATACCCTACACTCTACACTCTATACCCTACACTCTACACTCTATACCCTACACTCTATGCCCTACTCTATACCATACACTCTATACCCTACACTCTATACCCTACACTCTACACTCTATACCCTACACTCTACACTCTACACTCTATACCCTACACTCTATACCCTACACTCTATACTCTATACCCTACACTATATACCCTACACTCTACACTCTATACCCTACACTCTATACCCTACACTCTGTACCCTACACTCTACACCCTACACTCTATGCCCTACACATTATACCATACACTCTATACCCTACACTCTACACTCTATACCCTACACTCTACACCCTACACTCTATACCCTACACTTTATACCCTACACTCTACACTCTATACCCTACACTCTATACCCTACACTCTACACCCTACACTCTATACCCTACACTCTACACTCTATACCCTACACTCTATACCATACCCTCTACACCCTACACTCTATACCATACACTCTATACCCTACATTCTACACTCTATACCCTACACTCTATACCCTACACTCTACACTCTATACCCTACACTCTATACCCTACACTATATACCCTACACTCTATACCCTACACTCTACACTCTATATCCTACACTCTACACTCTATACCCTACACTCTATAACATACACTCTAAACCCTACACTCTATACCCTACACTCTATACCCTACACTTTATAGCCCAACACTCTATACCGTACACTCTATACCCTACACTCTATACCCTACACTCTACACTCTATACCCTACACTCTATACCCTACACTCTACACTCTATACCCTACACTCTATACCCTACACTCTATACCATACACTCTATACCCTACACTCTATACCCTACACTCTACACTCTATACCCTACACTCTACACTCTACACTCTATACCATACACTCTATACCCTACACTCTATACCCTACACTCTACACTCTATACCCTACACTCTACACTCTATACCATACACTCTACACCCTACACTCTATACCCTACACTCTACACTCTATACCCTACACTCTACACTCTACACTCTATACCATACACTCTATACCCTACACTCTACACTCTATACCATACACTCTATACTGTACACTCTATACCATACACTCTACACCCTACACTCTATACCATGCACTCTATACCCTACACTCTATACCCTACACTCTATACCCTACAATCTATACCCTACACCCTACGCTCTATACCCTACACTCTATACCCTACTCTCTACACTCTATACCGTACACTATATTCCATACACTCTATTCCATACACTCTATACCCTGCACTCTATACCCTACACTATACACTCTATACCCTACACTCTACACCATACACTCTACACCCTATACTCTATACACTACACTCTACATTCTATACCCTACAATCTATACCCAACACTCTATACCCTACACTCTATACCATACACTCTATACCCTACACTCTATACCCTACACTCTACACCCTACACTCTATACCCTACACTCTAATCCCTACACTCTACACTGTATACCATACACTCTATACCCTACACTATATACCCTACACTCTATACCCTACACTCTACACTCTATACCCAACACTCTATACTCTACACTCTATACCCTACACTCTATACCATACACTCCATACCCTACACTCTACACTCTATACCCTACACTCTACTCTTTATACCCTACACTCTATACCCTACACTCTACACTCTATACCCTACACTCTACACTCTATACCCTACACTCTATGCCCTACTCTATACCATACACTCTATACCCTACACTCTATACCCTACACTCTACACTCTATACCCTACACTCTACACTCTATACCCTACACTCTATACCCTACACTCTATACTCTATACCCTACACTATATACCCTACACTCTACACTCTATACCCTACACTCTATACCCTACACTCTGTACCCTACACTCTACACCCTACACTCTATGCCCTACACATTATACCATACACTCTATACCCTACACTCTACACTCTATACCCTACACTCTACACCCTACACTCTATACCCTACACTTTATACCCTACACTCTACACTCTATACCCTACACTCTATACCCTACACTCTACACCCTACACTCTATACCCTACACTCTACACTCTATACCCTACACTCTATACCATACCCTCTACACCCTACACTCTATACCATACACTCTATACCCTACATTCTACACTCTATACCCTACACTCTATACCCTACACTCTACACTCTATACCCTACACTCTATACCCTACACTATATACCCTACACTCTATACCCTACACTCTACACTCTATATCCTACACTCTACACTCTATACCCTACACTCTATAACATACACTCTAAACCCTACACTCTATACCCTACACTCTACACTTTATACCCTACACTCTATACCCTACACTCTATACCCTACACTCTACACTCTATACCCTACACTCTATAACATACACTCTATACCCTACACTCAATACTTTACACTCTCCACTCTACACCCTACACTCTACACGCTATACCCTACACTCTATACCCTACACTCTACACTTTATACCCTACACTCTATACCCTACACTCTATACCCTACACTCTATACCCTAAACTCTACACTCCATACCCTACATTCTATACCCTACACTATATACTCTATACCCTACACTCTATACCCTACAATCTATACCCTACACTCTATACCCTACACTCTATACCCTACACTCTATATCCCAACACTCTATACCCTACACTCTATACCCTAACATAGTAACATAGTAACATAGTTAGTAAGGCCGAAAAAAGACATTTGTCCATCCAGTTCAGCCTATATTCCATCATAATAAATACCCAGATCTTCGTCCTTCTACAGAACCTAATAATTGTATGATACAATATTGTTCTGCTCCAGGAAGACATCCAGGCCTCTCTTGAACCCCTCGACTGAGTTCGCCATCACCACCTCCTCAGGCAAGCAATTCCAGATTCTCACTGCCCTAACAGTAAAGAATCCTCTTCTATGTTGGTGGAAAAACCTTCTCTCCTCCAGACGCAAAGAATGCCCCCTTGTGCCCGTCACCTTCCTTGGTATAAACAGATCCTCAGCGAGATATTTGTATTGTCCCCTTATATACTTATACATGGTTATTAGATCGCCCCTCAGTCGTCTTTTTTCTAGACTAAATAATCCTAATTTCGCTAATCTATCTGGGTATTGTAGTTCTCCCATCCCCTTTATTAATTTTGTTGCCCTCCTTTGTACTCTCTCTAGTTCCATTATATCCTTCCTGAGCACCGGTGCCCAAAACTGGACACAGTACTCCATGTGCGGTCTAACTAGGGATTTGTACAGAGGCAGTATAATGCTCTCATCATGTGTATCCAGACCTCTTTTAATGCACCCCATGATCCTGTTTGCCTTGGCAGCTGCTGCCTGGCACTGGCTGCTCCAGGTAAGTTTATCATTAACTAGGATCCCCAAGTCCTTCTCCCTGTCAGATTTACCCAGTGGTTTCCCGTTCAGTGTGTAATGGTGATATTGATTCCCTCTTCCCATGTGTATAACCTTACATTTATCATTGTTAAACCTCATCTGCCACCTTTCAGCCCAAGTTTCCAACTTATCCAGATCCATCTGTAGCAGAATACAATCTTCTCTTGTATTAACTGCTTTACATAGTTTTGTATCCCTACACTCTACACTCTATACCCTACACTATACACTCTATACCCTACACTCTATACCATACAATCTACACTCTATACCCTACACTCTATATCATACACTATATACCCTACACTCTACACTCTATACCCCACACTCTACACTCTATACCCTACACTCTACACCCTACACTCTATACCATACTCTCTATTCCATACACTCTTTACCATACACTCTATACCCTACACTCTACAATCTATATCCTACTCTCTACACTCTATACCTTACACTCTATACCAAACACTATATACCATACACAATATATCATACACTCTATACCGTACACTCTATACCCTACACTCTATACCCTACACTCTATACCCTACACTCTATACCCTACACTCTATACCCTACACACTATACCCTACTTTCTACACTCTATACCCTACACTCTATACCATACACTCTATACCCTACACTCTATACCCTACACACTACACCCTACTTTCTACACTCTATACCCTACACTCTACACTCTATACCCTACACTCTATAACATACACTCTATACCCTACACTCTATACCTTACACTCTATACCCTACACTCTCCACTCTACACCCTACACTCTACACTCTATACCCTACACTCTACACTTTATACCCTACACTCTATACCCTACACTCTATACCCTACACTCTATACCCTACACTCTACACTCTATACCCTACACTCTATACCCTACACTATATACTCTATACCCTACACTCTATACCCTACACTCTATACCCTACACTCTATACCCGACACTCTATACCCTACACTCTATATCCCAACACTCTATACCCTACACTCTATACCCTACACTCTACACTCTATACCCTACACTATACACTCTATACCCTACACTCTATACCATACAATCTACACTCTATACCCTACACTCTATACCCTACACTCTACACTCTATACCCTACACACTATACCCTACTTTCTACACTCTATACCCTACACTCTACACTCTATACCATACACTCTATACCCTACACTCTATACCCTACACTCTATACCCTACACTATATACCCTACGCTTTATACCCTACACTCTACACTCTATATCCTACACTCTACACTCTATACCATACACTCTATACCCTACACTCTATACCCTACACTCTATACCCTACACTCTACACCCTACACTCTATAACATACACTCTATACCCTACACTCTATACCTTACACTCTACACCCTACACTCTACACCCTACACTCTATACCCTACACTCTATACCCTACACTCTATACCCTACACTCTATACCCTACACTCTACACTTTATACCCTACACTCTATACCCTACACTCTATACCATACACTCTATACCCTACACTCTATACCCTACACTCTACACTCTGTACCCTACACTCTATACTATACACTCTACACCCTACACTCTATACCATACACTCTATACCCTACACTCTACACTCTATACCATACACTCTATACTGTACACTCTATACCATACACTCTACACCCTACACTCTATACCCTACACTCTATACCCTACAATCTATACCCTACACCCTACGCTCTATATCCTACACTCTATACCCTACACTCTATACCGTACACTATATTCCATACACTCTATTCCATACACTCTATACCCTGCACTCTATACCCTACACTATACACTCTATACCCTACACTCTACACCATACTCTCTATACCCTATACTCTATACACTACACTCTACATTCTATACCCTACAATCTATACCCAACACTCTATACCCTACACTCTATACCATACACTCTATACCCTACACTCTATACCCTACACTCTACACCCTACACTCTATACCCTACACTCTAATCCCTACACTCTACACTGTATACCCTACACTGTATACCCTACACTCTATACCCTACACTCTATACCCTACACTCTACACTCTATACCAAACACTCTATACTCTACACTCTATACCCTACAATCTATACCCTACACTATACACTCTATACCCTACACTCTACACCATACACTCTATACCCTATACAATACACTCTATACCCTACAATCTATACCCTACACTCTATACCCTACACTCTACACTCTATACCGTACACTCTATACCATACACTCTATACCCTACACTCTATATCCTACACTCTATACCCTACACTCTACACTCTATACCCTACACTCTATACCATACACTCTAAACCCTACACTCTATACCCTACACTCTATAACCTAAACTCTACACTCTATACCCTACACTCTACACTCTACACTCTATACCCTACACTCTATACCCTACACTCTATACCCTACACTCTATACCCTACACTCTACACTTTATACCCTACACTGTATACCCTACACTCTATACCCTACACTCTATACCCTACACTCTAATCCCTACACTCTACACTCTATACCCTACACTCTATACCCTACACTCTATACCATACACTCTATACCCTACACTCTATACCCTACACTCTACACTCTATACCTTACACTCTACACTCTACACTCTATACCCTACACTCTATACCCTACACTCTATACTCTACACTATATACCCTACACTCTACACTCTATACCCTACACTCTATACCCTACACTCTACACCCTACACTCTATACCCTACACATTGTACTATACACTCTATACCCTACACTCTACACTCTATACCCTACACCCTACACTCTATACCCTACACTTTATGCCCTACACTCTACACTCTATACCCTACACTCTATACCCTACACTCTACACCCTACACTCTATACCCTACACATTGTACCATACACTCTATACCCTACACTCTATACCCTACACTCTACACCCTACACTCTATACCCTACACTCTGCACTCTATACCCTACACTCTATACCATACACTCTACACCCTACACTCTATACCATACACTCTATACCCTAGACTCTACACTCTATACCCTACACTCTATACCCTACACTCTACACTCTATACCCTACACTCTATACCCTACACTATATACCCTACACTCTATACCCTACACTCTACACTCTATATCCTACACTCTACACTCTATACCCTACACTCTATAACATACACTCTAAACCCTACACTCTATACCCTACACTCTACACTTTATACCCTACACTCTAAACCCTACACTCTATACTCTACACTCTACACTATATACCCTACACTCTATAACATACACTCTATACCCTACACTCTATACCTTACACTCTATACCCTACACTCTCCACTCTACACCCTACACCCTACACTCTATACCCTACACTCTATACCCTACACTCTACACTTTATACCCTACACTCTATACCCTACACTCTATAACCTACACTCTATACCCTACACTATATAATCTATACCCTACACTCTATACCCTACACTCTATACCCTACACTCTATACCCTACACTCTACCCTCTACACTCTATACCCTACACTCTATACCATACACTCTATACCCTACACTCTACACTCTATTCCCTACACTCTATACCATACACTCTATACCCTACACTCTATACCCTACACTCTATACCCTACACTATACACTCTATACCCTACACTCCACACTCTATACCATACACTCTATACCCTACTCTGTATACCCTATACTCTATACCCTACTCTCTACACTCTATACCTTACACTCTATACCAAACACTCTATACCCTACAATATATACCATACACTCTATATCATACGCTCTATAATGTACACTCTATACCCTACACTCTATACCCTACACTCTATACCCTACACTCTACACTCTACACTCTATATTCTACACTCTATACCCTACACTCTAAACTCTATACCATACAATCTATACCCTACACTCTATACTATACACTCTACACCCTACACTCTTCACCATACACTCTATGCCCTACACTCTACACTCTATAACCTACACTCTATACCCTACACTCTACACCCTACACTCTATACCATACACTCTATACCCTACACTCTATACCCTACACTCTATACCCTACACCCTACGCTCTATACCCTACACCCTATACCCTACACTCTTCACTCTATACCCTACACTCTATTCCATACACTCTATATCCTACACTCTATACCCTACATCTAATCCCTACACTCTACACCCTACACTCTATACCCCACACTCTATACCCTACACTCTATACCATACACTCTATACCCTACATTCTATACCCTACACTCTACACTCTATTCCATACACTCTATACCCTACACTCTATACCCTACACTCTATACCCTACACTCTACACCCTATACCCTACACTCTATAACCTACACTCTATACCATACAATCTACACTCTATACCCTACACTCTATACCCTACACTCTACACTTCATACCCTACACACTATACCCTACTTTCTACACTCTATACCCTACACTCTACACTCTATACCCTACACTCTATACCCTACAATCTATACCATACACTCTATACCCTACACTCTACACCCTACACTCTATACCCTGCAATCTATACCATACACTCTATACCCTACACTCTATATCATACACTCTATACCCTACACTCTACACTCTATACCCCACACTCTACACTCTATACCCTACACTCTACACCCTACACTCTATATTATACACTCTATTCCATACACTCTATACCCTACACTCTATACCCTACACTCTACACTCTAAAATCTATACCCTACTCTCTACACTCTATACCTTACACTCTATACCAAACACTCTATACCCTACACTATATACCATACACTCTATATCATACACTCTATACCGTACACTCTATACCATACACTCTATACCCTACACTCTATACCCTACACTTTATAGCCCAACACTCTATACCGTACACTCTATACCCTACACTCTATACCCTACACTCTACACTCTATACCCTACACTCTATACCCTACACTCTACACTCTATACCCTACACTCTATACCCTACACTCTATACCATACACTCTATACCCTACACTCTATACCCTACACTCTACACTCTATACCCTACACTCTACACTCTACACTCTATACCATACACTCTATACCCTACACTCTATACCCTACACTCTACACTCTATACCCTACACTCTACACTCTATACCATACACTCTACACGTACACTCTATACCCTACACTCTACACTCTATACCCTACACTCTACACTCTACACTCTATACCATACACTCTATACCCTACACTCTACACTCTATACCATACACTCTATACTGTACACTCTATACCATACACTCTACACCCTACACTCTATACCATGCACTCTATACCCTACACTCTATACCCTACACTCTATACCCTACAATCTATACCCTACACCCTACGCTCTATACCCTACACTCTATACCCTACTCTCTACACTCTATACCATACACTATATTCCATACACTCTATTCCATACACTCTATACCCTGCACTCTATACCCTACACTATACACTCTATACCCTACACTCTACACCATACACTCTACACCCTATACTCTATACACTACACTCTACATTCTATACCCTACAATCTATACCCAACACTCTATACCCTACACTCTATACCATACACTCTATACCCTACACTCTATACCCTACACTCTACACCCTACACTCTATACCCTACACTCTAATCCCTACACTCTACACTGTATACCATACACTCTATACCCTACACTATATACCCTACACTCTATACCCTACACTCTACACTCTATACCCAACACTCTATACTCTACACTCTATACCCTACACTCTATACCATACACTCCATACCCTACACTCTACACTCTATACCCTACACTCTACTCTTTATACCCTACACTCTATACCCTACACTCTACACTCTATACCCTACACTCTACACTCTATACCCTACACTCTATGCCCTACTCTATACCATACACTCTATACCCTACACTCTATACCCTACACTCTACACTCTATACCCTACACTCTACACTCTACACTCTATACCCTACACTCTATACCCTACACTCTATACTCTATACCCTACACTATATACCCTACACTCTACACTCTATACCCTACACTCTATACCCTACACTCTGTACCCTACACTCTACACCCTACACTCTATGCCCTACACATTATACCATACACTCTATACCCTACACTCTACACTCTATACCCTACACTCTACACCCTACACTCTATACCCTACACTTTATACCCTACACTCTACACTCTATACCCTACACTCTATACCCTACACTCTACACCCTACACTCTATACCCTACACTCTACACTCTATACCCTACACTCTATACCATACCCTCTACACCCTACACTCTATACCATACACTCTATACCCTACATTCTACACTCTATACCCTACACTCTATACCCTACACTCTACACTCTATACCCTACACTCTATACCCTACACTATATACCCTACACTCTATACCCTACACTCTACACTCTATATCCTACACTCTACACTCTATACCCTACACTCTATAACATACACTCTAAACCCTACACTCTATACCCTACACTCTATACCCTACACTTTATAGCCCAACACTCTATACCGTACACTCTATACCCTACACTCTATACCCTACACTCTACACTCTATACCCTACACTCTATACCCTACACTCTACACTCTATACCCTACACTCTATACCCTACACTCTATACCATACACTCTATACCCTACACTCTATACCCTACACTCTACACTCTATACCCTACACTCTACACTCTACACTCTATACCATACACTCTATACCCTACACTCTATACCCTACACTCTACACTCTATACCCTACACTCTACACTCTATACCATACACTCTACACCCTACACTCTATACCCTACACTCTACACTCTATACCCTACACTCTACACTCTACACTCTATACCATACACTCTATACCCTACACTCTACACTCTATACCATACACTCTATACTGTACACTCTATACCATACACTCTACACCCTACACTCTATACCATGCACTCTATACCCTACACTCTATACCCTACACTCTATACCCTACAATCTATACCCTACACCCTACGCTCTATACCCTACACTCTATACCCTACTCTCTACACTCTATACCGTACACTATATTCCATACACTCTATTCCATACACTCTATACCCTGCACTCTATACCCTACACTATACACTCTATACCCTACACTCTACACCATACACTCTACACCCTATACTCTATACACTACACTCTACATTCTATACCCTACAATCTATACCCAACACTCTATACCCTACACTCTATACCATACACTCTATACCCTACACTCTATACCCTACACTCTACACCCTACACTCTATACCCTACACTCTAATCCCTACACTCTACACTGTATACCATACACTCTATACCCTACACTATATACCCTACACTCTATACCCTACACTCTACACTCTATACCCAACACTCTATACTCTACACTCTATACCCTACACTCTATACCATACACTCCATACCCTACACTCTACACTCTATACCCTACACTCTACTCTTTATACCCTACACTCTATACCCTACACTCTACACTCTATACCCTACACTCTACACTCTATACCCTACACTCTATGCCCTACTCTATACCATACACTCTATACCCTACACTCTATACCCTACACTCTACACTCTATACCCTACACTCTACACTCTACACTCTATACCCTACACTCTATACCCTACACTCTATACTCTATACCCTACACTATATACCCTACACTCTACACTCTATACCCTACACTCTATACCCTACACTCTGTACCCTACACTCTACACCCTACACTCTATGCCCTACACATTATACCATACACTCTATACCCTACACTCTACACTCTATACCCTACACTCTACACCCTACACTCTATACCCTACACTTTATACCCTACACTCTACACTCTATACCCTACACTCTATACCCTACACTCTACACCCTACACTCTATACCCTACACTCTACACTCTATACCCTACACTCTATACCATACCCTCTACACCCTACACTCTATACCATACACTCTATACCCTACATTCTACACTCTATACCCTACACTCTATACCCTACACTCTACACTCTATACCCTACACTCTATACCCTACACTATATACCCTACACTCTATACCCTACACTCTACACTCTATATCCTACACTCTACACTCTATACCCTACACTCTATAACATACACTCTAAACCCTACACTCTATACCCTACACTCTACACTTTATACCCTACACTCTATACCCTACACTCTTTACCCTACACTCTACACTCTATACCCTACACTCTATAACATACACTCTATACCCTACACTCAATACTTTACACTCTCCACTCTACACCCTACACTCTACACGCTATACCCTACACTCTATACCCTACACTCTACACTTTATACCCTACACTCTATACCCTACACTCTATACCCTACACTCTATACCCTAAACTCTACACTCCATACCCTACATTCTATACCCTACACTATATACTCTATACCCTACACTCTATACCCTACAATCTATACCCTACACTCTATACCCTACACTCTATACCCTACACTCTATATCCCAACACTCTATACCCTACACTCTATACCCTAACATAGTAACATAGTAACATAGTTAGTAAGGCCGAAAAAAGACATTTGTCCATCCAGTTCAGCCTATATTCCATCATAATAAATACCCAGATCTTCGTCCTTCTACAGAACCTAATAATTGTATGATACAATATTGTTCTGCTCCAGGAAGACATCCAGGCCTCTCTTGAACCCCTCGACTGAGTTCGCCATCACCACCTCCTCAGGCAAGCAATTCCAGATTCTCACTGCCCTAACAGTAAAGAATCCTCTTCTATGTTGGTGGAAAAACCTTCTCTCCTCCAGACGCAAAGAATGCCCCCTTGTGCCCGTCACCTTCCTTGGTATAAACAGATCCTCAGCGAGATATTTGTATTGTCCCCTTATATGCTTATACATGGTTATTAGATCGCCCCTCAGTCGTCTTTTTTCTAGACTAAATAATCCTAATTTCGCTAATCTATCTGGGTATTGTAGTTCTCCCATCCCCTTTATTAATTTTGTTGCCCTCCTTTGTACTCTCTCTAGTTCCATTATATCCTTCCTGAGCACCGGTGCCCAAAACTGGACACAGTACTCCATGTGCGGTCTAACTAGGGATTTGTACAGAGGCAGTATAATGCTCTCATCATGTGTATCCAGACCTCTTTTAATGCACCCCATGATCCTGTTTGCCTTGGCAGCTGCTGCCTGGCACTGGCTGCTCCAGGTAAGTTTATCATTAACTAGGATCCCCAAGTCCTTCTCCCTGTCAGATTTACCCAGTGGTTTCCCGTTCAGTGTGTAATGGTGATATTGATTCCCTCTTCCCATGTGTATAACCTTACATTTATCATTGTTAAACCTCATCTGCCACCTTTCAGCCCAAGTTTCCAACTTATCCAGATCCATCTGTAGCAGAATACAATCTTCTCTTGTATTAACTGCTTTACATAGTTTTGTATCCCTACACTCTACACTCTATACCCTACACTATACACTCTATACCCTACACTCTATACCATACAATCTACACTCTATACCCTACACTCTATATCATACACTATATACCCTACACTCTACACTCTATACCCCACACTCTACACTCTATACCCTACACTCTACACCCTACACTCTATACCATACTCTCTATTCCATACACTCTTTACCATACACTCTATACCCTACACTCTACAATCTATATCCTACTCTCTACACTCTATACCTTACACTCTATACCAAACACTATATACCATACACAATATATCATACACTCTATACCGTACACTCTATACCCTACACTCTATACCCTACACTCTATACCCTACACTCTATACCCTACACTCTATACCCTACACACTATACCCTACTTTCTACACTCTATACCCTACACTCTATACCATACACTCTATACCCTACACTCTATACCCTACACACTACACCCTACTTTCTACACTCTATACCCTACACTCTACACTCTATACCCTACACTCTATAACATACACTCTATACCCTACACTCTATACCTTACACTCTATACCCTACACTCTCCACTCTACACCCTACACTCTACACTCTATACCCTACACTCTACACTTTATACCCTACACTCTATACCCTACACTCTATACCCTACACTCTATACCCTACACTCTACACTCTATACCCTACACTCTATACCCTACACTCTATACCCTACACTCTATACCCGACACTCTATACCCTACACTCTATATCCCAACACTCTATACCCTACACTCTATACCCTACACTCTACACTCTATACCCTACACTATACACTCTATACCCTACACTCTATACCATACAATCTACACTCTATACCCTACACTCTATACCCTACACTCTACACTCTATACCCTACACACTATACCCTA
Organism: Ranitomeya imitator; assembly: GCF_032444005.1. Taxonomy (NCBI): domain Eukaryota; kingdom Metazoa; phylum Chordata; class Amphibia; order Anura; family Dendrobatidae; genus Ranitomeya; species Ranitomeya imitator. Next base: position 969,914 of record NW_027193402.1, read on the forward strand.
CTTTCTACACTCTATACCCTACACTCTACACTCTATACCATACACTCTATACCCTACACTCTATACCCTACACTCTATACCCTACACTATATACCCTACACTTTATACCCTACACTCTACACTCTATATCCTACACTCTACACTCTATACCATACACTCTATACCCTACACTCTATACCCTACACTCTATACCCTACACTCTACACCCTACACTCTATAACATACACTCTATACCCTACACTCTATACCTTACACTCTACACCCTACACTCTACACCCTACACTCTATACCCTACACTCTATACCCTACACTCTATACCCTACACTCTATACCCTACACTCTACACTTTATACCCTACACTCTATACCCTACACTCTATACCATACACTCTATACCCTACACTCTATACCCTACACTCTACACTCTGTACCCTACACTCTATACTATACACTCTACACCCTACACTCTATACCATACACTCTATACCCTACACTCTACACTCTATACCATACACTCTATACTGTACACTCTATACCATACACTCTACACCCTACACTCTATACCCTACACTCTATACCCTACAATCTATACCCTACACCCTACGCTCTATATCCTACACTCTATACCCTACACTCTATACCGTACACTATATTCCATACACTCTATTCCATACACTCTATACCCTGCACTCTATACCCTACACTATACACTCTATACCCTACACTCTACACCATACTCTCTATACCCTATACTCTATACACTACACTCTACATTCTATACCCTACAATCTATACCCAACACTCTATACCCTACACTCTATACCATACACTCTATACCCTACACTCTATACCCTACACTCTACACCCTACACTCTATACCCTACACTCTAATCCCTACACTCTACACTGTATACCCTACACTGTATACCCTACACTCTATACCCTACACTCTATACCCTACACTCTACACTCTATACCAAACACTCTATACTCTACACTCTATACCCTACAATCTATACCCTACACTATACACTCTATACCCTACACTCTACACCATACACTCTATACCCTATACAATACACTCTATACCCTACAATCTATACCCTACACTCTATACCCTACACTCTACACTCTATACCGTACACTCTATACCATACACTCTATACCCTACACTCTATATCCTACACTCTATACCCTACACTCTACACTCTATACCCTACACTCTATACCATACACTCTAAACCCTACACTCTATACCCTACACTCTATAACCTAAACTCTACACTCTATACCCTACACTCTACACTCTACACTCTATACCCTACACTCTATACCCTACACTCTATACCCTACACTCTATACCCTACACTCTACACTTTATACCCTACACTGTATACCCTACACTCTATACCCTACACTCTATACCCTACACTCTAATCCCTACACTCTACACTCTATACCCTACACTCTATACCCTACACTCTATACCATACACTCTATACCCTACACTCTATACCCTACACTCTACACTCTATACCTTACACTCTACACTCTACACTCTATACCCTACACTCTATACCCTACACTCTATACTCTACACTATATACCCTACACTCTACACTCTATACCCTACACTCTATACCCTACACTCTACACCCTACACTCTATACCCTACACATTGTACTATACACTCTATACCCTACACTCTACACTCTATACCCTACACCCTACACTCTATACCCTACACTTTATGCCCTACACTCTACACTCTATACCCTACACTCTATACCCTACACTCTACACCCTACACTCTATACCCTACACATTGTACCATACACTCTATACCCTACACTCTATACCCTACACTCTACACCCTACACTCTATACCCTACACTCTGCACTCTATACCCTACACTCTATACCATACACTCTACACCCTACACTCTATACCATACACTCTATACCCTAGACTCTACACTCTATACCCTACACTCTATACCCTACACTCTACACTCTATACCCTACACTCTATACCCTACACTCTATACCCTACACTATATACCCTACACTCTATACCCTACACTCTACACTCTATATCCTACACTCTACACTCTATACCCTACACTCTATAACATACACTCTAAACCCTACACTCTATACCCTACACTCTACACTTTATACCCTACACTCTAAACCCTACACTCTATACTCTACACTCTACACTCTATACCCTACACTCTATAACATACACTCTATACCCTACACTCTATACCTTACACTCTATACCCTACACTCTCCACTCTACACCCTACACCCTACACTCTATACCCTACACTCTATACCCTACACTCTACACTTTATACCCTACACTCTATACCCTACACTCTATACCCTACACTCTATACCCTACACTCTACACTCTATAACCTACACTCTATACCCTACACTATATAATCTATACCCTACACTCTATACCCTACACTCTATACCCTACACTCTATACCCTACACTCTACCCTCTACACTCTATACCCTACACTCTATACCATACACTCTATACCCTACACTCTACACTCTATTCCCTACACTCTATACCATACACTCTATACCCTACACTCTATACCCTACACTCTATACCCTACACTATACACTCTATACCCTACACTCCACACTCTATACCATACACTCTATACCCTAAACTATACCCTACTCTGTATACCCTATACTCTATACCCTACTCTCTACACTCTATACCTTACACTCTATACCAAACACTCTATACCCTACAATATATACCATACACTCTATATCATACGCTCTATAATGTACACTCTATACCCTACACTCTATACCCTACACTCTATACCCTACACTCTACACTCTACACTCTATATTCTACACTCTATACCCTACACTCTAAACTCTATACCATACAATCTATACCCTACACTCTATACTATACACTCTACACCCTACACTCTTCACCATACACTCTATGCCCTACACTCTACACTCTATAACCTACACTCTATACCCTACACTCTACACCCTACACTCTATACCATACACTCTATACCCTACACTCTATACCCTACACTCTATACCCTACACCCTACGCTCTATACCCTACACCCTATACCCTACACTCTTCACTCTATACCCTACACTCTATTCCATACACTCTATATCCTACACTCTATACCCTACATCTAATCCCTACACTCTACACCCTACACTCTATACCCCACACTCTATACCCTACACTCTATACCATACACTCTATACCCTACATTCTATACCCTACACTCTACACTCTATTCCATACACTCTATACCCTACACTCTATACCCTACACTCTATACCCTACACTCTACACCCTATACCCTACACTATATACCCTACACTCTATACCCTACACTCTATACCCTACACTCTACACTCTATACCCTACACTCTATACCCTACACTCTATACCCTACACTCTATACCCTACACTCTACACTCTATACCCTACACTCTACACTCTATACCCTACACTCTATACCCTACACTCTACACTCTATACCCTGCACTCTATACCCTACACTCTATACCCTACACTCTACACTCTACACCCTACACTGTTTGGTATAGAGTGTAAGGTATAGAGTGTAGAGAGTAGGGTATAGAGTATAGGGTATACAGAGTAGGGTATAGTTTAGGGTATAGAGTGTATGGTATAGAGTGTGGAGTGTAGGGTATAGAGTGTATAGTGTAGGGTATAGAGTGTAGGGTATAGAGTGTAGGGTATAGAGTGTATGGTGTAGAGTGTAGGGAATAGAGTGTAGAGTGTAGGGTATAGAGTGTATGGTATAGAGTGTAGGGTATAGAGTGTAGAGGGTAGAGTGTAGGGTATAGAGTGTAAAGTATAGAGTGTAGGGTATAGAGTGTAGGGTATAGAGTATATAGTGTAGGGTATAGAGTGTAGGTTATAGAGTGTAGAGTGTAGGGTATAGAATGTAGGGTATAGAGTGTATGGTATAGAGTGTAGGGTATAAAGTGTAGAGTGTAGGGTATAGAGTGTAGGGTATAGAGTGTAGAGTGTAGGGTGTAGAGTGGAGAGTGTAGGGTATAGAGTGTAAGGTATAGAGTGTAGGGTATAGAGTGTATGTTATAGAGTGTAGGGTATAGAGTGTAGAGTGTAGGGTATAGAGTGTAGGGTATAGAGTGTAGAATATAGAGTGTAGGGTATAAAGTGTAGAGTGTAGGGTATAGAGTGTAGGGTTTAGAGTGTATGTTTTAGAGTGTAGGGTATAGAGTGTAGAGTGTAGGATATAGAGTGTAGAGTGTAGGGTATAGAGTGTAGGGTATATAGTGTAGGGTATAGAGTGTAGGGTATAGAGTGTAGGGTATAGAGTGTAGAGTGTAGGGTATAGAGTGTAGGGTATAGAGTGTAGAGTGTAGGGTATAGAGTGTATGGTATAGAGTGTAGGGTGTAGAGTGTATGGTATAGAGTGTAGGGTATAGAGTGTAGAGTGTAGGGTATAGAGTGTAGGGTGTAGAGTGTAGGGTATAGAGTGTAGAGTGTAGGGCATAAAGTGTAGGGTATAGAGTGTAGGGTGTAGGGTATAGAGTGTAGAGTGTAGGGTATAGAGTGTATGGTACAATGTGTAGGGTATAGAGTGTAGGGTGTAGAGTCTAGGGTATAGAGTGTAGGGTATAGAGTGTAGAGTGTAGGGTATATAGTGTAGAGTATAGAGTGTAGGGTATAGAGTGTAGGGTATAGAGTGTAGAGTGTAGAATGTAAGGTATAGAGTGTAGAGTGTAGGGTATAGAGTGTAGGGTATAGAGTGTATGGTATAGAGTGTAGGGTATAGAGTGTAGGGTATAGAGTGTAGAGTGTAGGGATTAGAGTGTAGGGTATAGAGTGTAGGGTATAGAGTGTAGAGTGTAGGGTATAGAGTGTAGGGTATAGAGTGTACGGTATAGAGTGTTGGGCTTATAGAGTGTAGGGTATAGAGTGTAGGGTATACAGTGTAGGGTATAAAGTGTAGAGTGTAGGGTATAGAGTGTAGGGTATAGAGTGTAGGGTATAGAGTGTAGGGTATAGAGTGTAGAGTGTAGAGTGTAGGGTATAGAGTGTAGAGTTTAGGTTATAGAGTGTAGGGTATAGAGTGTAGGGTTTAGAGTGTATGGTATAGAGTGTAGGGTATAGAGTGTAGAGTGTAGAGTATAGAGTGTAGGATATAGAGTGTAGGGTATAGAGTGTATGATATAGAGTGTACGGTATAGAGTGTAGAGTGTAGGGTATAGAGTGTAGGGTATAGATTGTAGGGTATAGAGTGTATTGTATAGGGTATAGAGTGTATGGTGTAGAGTGTAGGGTATAGAGTGTATAGTGTAGGGTATAGAGTGTAGGGTATAGAGTGTAGAGTATAGAGTGTTTGGTATAGAGTGTAGAGTGTAGGGTATAGAGTGTAGGATATATAGTGTAGGGTATAGAGTGTAGGGTATACAGTGTAGAGTGTAGGGATTAGAATGTAGGGTATAGAGTGTAGGGTGTAGAGTGTAGGGTATAGAGTGTAGGGTATAGAGTGTATGGTATAGAGTGTAGGGTATAGAGTGTTGGGTATAGATTGTAGGGTATTGAATGTAGAGTGTAGTGTATAGAGTATAGGGTATAGAGCGTATGGTGTAGAGTGTAGGGTATAGAGTGTATAGTGTAGGGTATAGAGTGCAGGGTATAGAGTGTATGGAATAGAGTGTATGGAATATAGTGTACGGTATAGAGTGTAGGGTATAGAGTGTAGGATATAGAGCGTAGGGTGTAGGGTATAGATTGTAGGGTATAGAGTGTAGGGTATAGAGTGTAGGGTGTAGAGTGTATGGTATAGAGTGTACAGTATAGAGTGTATGGTATAGAGTGTAGAGTGTAGGGTATAGAGTGTATGGTATAGAGTGTAGGGTGTAGAGTGTATAGTATAGAGTGTAGGGTACAGAGTGTAGAGTGTAGGGTATAGAGTGTAGGGTATAGAGTGTAGGGTATAGAGTGTAGGGTATAGAGTGTAGCGTATAAAGTGTAGAGTGTAGGGTATAGAGTGTAGGGTATAGAGTGTAGGGTATAGAGTGTAGGGTATAGAGTGTAGAGTGTAGGGTGTAGAGTGTAGGGTGTAGAGTGTAAGGTATAGAGTGTAGGGTATAGAGTGTATGTTATAGAGTGTAGGGTGTAGAGTGTAGGGTATAGAGTGTAGGGTATAGAGTGTAGGGTATAGAGTGTAGGGTATAGAGTGTATGGTATAGAGTGTAGAGTGTAGGGTATAGAGTGTATGGTATAGAGTGTAGGGTATAGAGTGTAGAGGGTAGAGTGTAGGGTATAGAGTGTAGGGTATAGAGTGTAGGGTATAGAGTGTAGGGTATAGAGTATATAGTGTAGGGTATAGAGTGTAGGTTATAGAGTGTAGGGTATAGAGTGTATGGTATAGAGTGTAGAGTGTAGGGTATAGAGTGTAGAAAGTAGGGTATAGTGTGTAGGGTATAGAGTGTAGAGTGTAGGGTATAGAGTGTAGGGTATAGAGTGTAGATTGTATGGTATAGAGTGTAGGGTATAGAGTGTATAGTGTAGGGTATAGAGTGTAGAGTGTAGGGTATAGAGTGTAGGGTATAGAGTGTTGGGATATAGAGTGTAGGGTAAAGAGTGTCGGGTATAGAGTGTAGGGTATAGATTGTAGGGTATAGAGTGTAGGGTATAGAGTGTAGGGTATAGAGTATATAGTGTAGGGTATAGAGTGTAGGGTATAGAGTGTAGAGTGTAGGGTATAGAGTGTAGGGTATAGAGTGTAGGGTATAGAGAGTAGGGTATAAAGTGTAGAGTGTAGGGTATAGAGTGTAGAGTGTAGGGTGTAGAGTGGAGAGTGTAGGGTATAGAGTGTAAGGTATAGAGTGTAGGGTATAGAGTGTATGTTATAGAGTGTAGGGTATAGAGTGTAGAGTGTAGGGTATAGAGTGTAGAAAGTAGGGTGTAGTGTGTAGGGTATACAGTGTAGGGTATAGAGTGTATGGTATAGAGTGTAGGGTATAGAGTGTAGAAAGTAGGGTATAGTGTGTAGGGTATAGAGTGTAGGGTATAGAGTGTAGGGTATAGAGTGTAGGGTATAGAGTGTACGGTATAGAGTGTATGATATATTGTGTATGGTATATAGTGTTTGGTATAGAGTGTAAGGTATAGAGTGTAGAGAGTAGGATATAGATTGTAGAGTGTAGAGTGTAGGGTATAGAGTGTATGGTAAAGAGTGTATGGAATAGAGAGTATGGTATAGAGTGTAGGGTGTAGAGTGTAGGGTATAGAGTGTAGAGTGTGGGGTATAGAGTGTAGAGTGTAGGGTATATAGTGTATGATATAGAGTGTAGGGTATAGAGTGTAGATTGTATGGTATAGAGTGTAGGGTATAGAGTGTATAGTGTAGGGTATAGAGTGTAGAGTGTAGGGATACAAAACTATGTAAAGCAGTTAATACAAGAGAAGATAGTATTCTGCTACAGATGGATCTGGATAAGTTGGAAACTTGGGCTGAAAGGTGGCAGATGAGGTTTAACAATGATAAATGTAAGGTTATACACATGGGAAGAGGGAATCAATATCACCATTACACACTGAACGGGAAACCACTGGGTAAATCTGACAGGGAGAAGGACTTGGGGATCCTAGTTAATGATAAACTTACCTGGAGCAGCCAGTGCCAGGCAGCAGCTGCCAAGGCAAACAGGATCATGGGGTGCATTAAAAGAGGTCTGGATACACATGATGAGAGCATTATACTGCCTCTGTACAAATCCCTAGTTAGACCGCACATGGAGTACTGTGTCCAGTTTTGGGCACCGGTGCTCAGGAAGGATATAATGGAACTAGAGAGAGTACAAAGGAGGGCAACAAAATTAATAAAGGGGATGGGAGAACTACAATACCCAGATAGATTAGCGAAATTAGGATTATTTAGTCTAGAAAAAAGACGACTGAGGGGCGATCTAATAACCATGTATAAGTATATAAGGGGACAATACAAATATCTCGCTGAGGACCTGTTTATACCAAGGAAGGTGACGGGCACAAGGGGGCATTCTTTGCGTCTGGAGGAGAGAAGGTTTTTCCACCAACATAGAAGAGGATTCTTTACTGTTAGGGCAGTGAGAATCTGGAATTGCTTGCCTGAGGAGGTGGTGATGGCGAACTCAGTCGAGGGGTTCAAGAGAGGCCTGGATGTCTTCCTGGAGCAGAACAATATTGTATCATACAATTATTAGGTTCTGTAGAAGGACGTAGATCTGGGTATTTATTATGATGGAATATAGGCTGAACTGGATGGACAAATGTCTTTTTTCGGCCTTACTAACTATGTTACTATGTTACTATGTTAGGGTATAGAGTGTAGGGTATAGAGTGTTGGGATATAGAGTGTAGGGTATAGAGTGTAGGGTATAGAGTGTAGGGTATAGATTGTAGGGTATAGAGTGTAGGGTATAGAGTATATAGTGTAGGGTATAGAATGTAGGGTATAGAGTGTAGAGTTTAGGGTATAGAGTGTAGGGTATAGAGTGTAGGGTATAGAGTGTAGGGTATAAAGTGTAGAGTGTAGGGTATAGAGTGTAGGGTATAGCGTGTAGAGTGTAGGGTGTAGAGTGGAGAGTGTAAGGTATTGAGTGTAGGGTATAGAGTGTATGTTATAGAGTGTAGGGTATAGAGTGTAGAGTGTAGGGTATAGAGTGTAGGGTATAGAGTGTAGGGTATAAAGTGTAGAGTGTAGGGTATAGAGTGTAGGGTTTAGAGTGTATGTTATAGAGTGTAGGGTATAGAGTGTAGAGTGTAGGATATAGAGTGTAGAGTGTAGGGTATAGAGTGTAGGGAATATAGTGTAGGGTATAGAGTGTAGGGTATAGAGTGTAGAGTGTAGGGTATAGAGTGTAGGGTATAGAGTGTAGAATGTAGGGTATAGAGTGTATGGTATAGAGTGTAGGGTGTAGAGTGTATGGTATAGAGTGTAGGGTATAGAGTGTAGAGTGTAGGGTATAGAGTGTAGGGTGTAGAGTGTAGGGTATAGAGTGTAGGGTATAGAGTGTAGAGTGTAGGGTATAGAGTGTAGGGTTTAGAGTGTAGGGTATAGAGTGTAGAGTATAGAGTGTATGGTATAATGTGTAGGGCATAGAGTGTAGGGTGTAGAGTGTAGGGTACAGAGTGTAGGGTATAGAGTGTAGGGTATAGAGTGTAGAGTGTAGGGTATATAGTGTAGGGTATAGAGTATAGAGTGTAGGGTATAGAGTGTAGGGTATAGAGTGTAGAGTGTAGAGTGTAGGGTATAGAGTGTAGAGTGTAGGGTATAGAGTGTAGGGTATAGAGTGTATGGTATAGAGTAGGGCATAGAGTGTAGGGTATAGAGTGTAGAGTGTAGGGTATAGAGTGTAGAGTGTAGGGTATAGAGTGTAGGGTATAAAGAGTAGAGTGTAGGGTATAGAGTGTAGAGTGTAGGGTATGGAGTGTATGGTATAGAGTGTAGGGTATAGAGTGTAGAGTATAGAGTGTTGGGTATAGAGTGTAGAGTGTAGGGTATAGAGTGTAGGGTATATAGTGTAGGGTATAGAGTGTATGGTATACAGTGTAGAGTGTAGGGATTAGAGTGTAGGGTATAGAGTGTAGGGTGTAGAGTGTAGGGTATAGAGTGTAGGGTATAGAGTGTATGGTATAGAGTGTAGGGTATAGAGTGTTGGGTATAGATTGTAGGGTATAGAATGTAGAGTGTAGTGTATAGAGTATAGGGTGTAGAGTGTATGGTGTAGAGTGTAGGGTATAGAGTGTATAGTGTAGGATATAGAGTGCAGGGTATAGAGTGTATGGAATAGAGTGTATGGAATATAGTGTACGGTATAGAGTGTAGAGAGTAGGGTATAGAGTGTAGGGTATAGAGCGTAGGGTGTAGGGTATAGATTGTAGGGTATAGAGTGTAGGGTATAGAGTGTAGGGTATAGAGTGCATGGTATAGAGTGTAGGGTGTAGAGTGTATGGTATAGAGTGTACAGTATAGAGTGTATGGTATAGAGTGTAGAGTGTAGGGTATAGAGTGTATGGTATAGAGTGTAGAGTGTAGGGTATAGAGTGTAGAGTGTAGGGTATAGAGTGTAGGGTATAGAGTGTATGGTATAGAGTGTAGAGTGTAGGGTATAGAGTGTAGAGTGTAGGGTATAGAGTGTAGGGTATAGAGTGTATGGTATAGAGTGTAGAAAGTAGAGTGTAGGGTATAGAGTGTAGAGTGTAGGGTATAGAGTGTAGGGTATAGAGTGTATGGTATAGAGTGTAGGGTATAGAGTGTAGGGTATAGAGTGTAGAGTGTAGGGTATAGAGTGTAGGGTATAGAGTGTAGAGTGTAGGGTATAGAGTGTAGGGTATAGAGTGTACGGTATAGAGTGTTGGGCTATAGAGTGTAGGGTATAGAGTGTAGGGTATAGAGTGTATGGTATAGAGTGTACGGTATAGAGTGTATGATATAGAGTGTATGGTATATAGTGTAGGGTATAGAGTGTTTGGTATAGAGTGTAAGGTATAGAGTGTAGAGAGTAGGGTATAGATTTTAGAGTGTAGAGTGTAGGGTATAGAGTGTAGGGTATAGAGTGTATGGAATAGAGTGTATAATATAGAGTGTAGGGTGTAGAGTGTAGGGTATAGAGTGTAGAGTGTGGGGTATAGAGTGTAGTGTGTAGGGTATAGAGTGTATGATATAGAGTGTAGGGTATAGAGTGTATGGTATAGATTGCAGGGTATAGAGTGTAGGGTGTAGAGTGTAGGGTATAGAGTGTAGGGTATAGAGTGTATGGTATAGAGTGTATGGTATAGATTGTAGGGTATAGAGTGTAGGGTATAGAGTGTAGAGTGTAGGGTATAGAGTGTAGAAAGTAGGGTATAGTGTGTAGGGTATGAAGTGTAGAGTGTAGGGTATAGAGTGTAGGGTATAGAGTGTAGATTGTATGGTATAGAGTGTAGGGTATAGAGTGTATAGTGTAGGGTGTAGAGTGTAGGGTATAGAGTGTAGGGTATAGAGTGTTGGGATATAGAGTGTAGGGTATAGAGTGTAGGGTATAGAGTGTAGGGTATAGAGTATATAGTGTAGGGTATAGAGTGTAGGGTATAGAGTGTAGGGTATAGAGTGTAGGGTATAGAGTGTAGGGTATAAAGTGTAGAGTGTAGGGTATAGAGTGTAGGGTATAGAGTGTAGGGTATAGAGTGTAGAGTGTAGGGTGTAGAGTGTAGGTATAGAGTGTAAGATATAGAGTGTAGGGTATAGAGTGTATGTTATAGAGTGTAGGTATAGAGTGTAGAGTGTAGGGTATAGAGTGTAGGGTATAGAGTGTAGGGTATAGAGTGTAGGGTATAAAGTGTAGAGTGTAGGGTATAGAGTGTAGGGTTTAGAGTGTATGTTATAAAGTGTAGGGTATAGAATGTAGAGTGTAGGATATAGAGTGTAGAGTGTAGGGTATAAAGTGTAGGGTATATAGTGTAGGGTATAGAGTGTAGGGTATAGAGTGTAGGGTATAGAGTGTATGGTATAGAGTGTAGAGTGTAGGGTATAGAGTGTAGAAAGTAGGGTATAGTGTGTAGGGTATAGAGTGTAGAGTGTAGGGTATAGAGTGTAGGGTATAGAGTGTAGATTGTATGGTATAGAGTGTAGGGTATAGAGTGTATAGTGTAGGGTATAGAGTGTAGAGTGTAGGGTATAGAGTGTAGGGTATAGAGTGTTGGGATATAGAGTGTAGGGTATAGAGTGTCGGGTATAGAGTGTAGGGTATAGATTGTAGGGTATAGAGTGTAGGGTATAGAGTATATAGTATAGGGTATAGAGTGTAGGGTATAGAGTGTAGAGTGTAGGGTATAGAGTGTAGGGTATAGAGTGTAGGGTATAGAGTGTAGGGTATATAGTGTAGAGTGTAGGGTATAGAGTGTAGGGTATAGAGTGTAGAGTGTAGGGTGTAGAGTGGAGAGTGTAGGGTATAGAGTGTAAGGTATAGAGTGTAGGGTATAGAGTGTATGTTATAGAGTGTAGGGTGTAGAGTGTAGGGTATAGAGTGTAGAAAGTAGGGTATAGTGTGTAGGGTATAGAGTGTAGGGTATAGAGTGTATGGTATAGAGTGTAGAGTGTAGGGTATAGAGTGTAGAAAGTAGGGTATAGTGTGTAGGGTATAGAGTGTAGAGTGTAGGGTGTAGAGTGTAGGGTTTAGAGTGTAGGGTATAGAGTGTAGAGTATAGAGTGTATGGTATAATGTGTAGGGCATAGAGTGTAGGGTGTAGAGTGTAGGGTACAGAGTGTAGGGTATAGAGTGTAGGGTATAGAGTGTAGAGTGTAGGGTATATAGTGTAGGGTATAGAGTATAGAGTGTAGGGTATAGAGTGTAGGGTATAGAGTGTAGAGTGTAGAGTGTAGGGTATAGAGTGTAGAGTGTAGGGTATAGAGTGTAGGGTATAGAGTGTATGGTATAGAGTAGGGCATAGAGTGTAGGGTATAGAGTGTAGAGTGTAGGGTATAGAGTGTAGAGTGTAGGGTATAGAGTGTAGGGTATAAAGAGTAGAGTGTAGGGTATAGAGTGTAGAGTGTAGGGTATGGAGTGTATGGTATAGAGTGTAGGGTATAGAGTGTAGAGTATAGAGTGTTGGGTATAGAGTGTAGAGTGTAGGGTATAGAGTGTAGGGTATATAGTGTAGGGTATAGAGTGTATGGTATACAGTGTAGAGTGTAGGGATTAGAGTGTAGGGTATAGAGTGTAGGGTGTAGAGTGTAGGGTATAGAGTGTAGGGTATAGAGTGTATGGTATAGAGTGTAGGGTATAGAGTGTTGGGTATAGATTGTAGGGTATAGAATGTAGAGTGTAGTGTATAGAGTATAGGGTGTAGAGTGTATGGTGTAGAGTGTAGGGTATAGAGTGTATAGTGTAGGATATAGAGTGCAGGGTATAGAGTGTATGGAATAGAGTGTATGGAATATAGTGTACGGTATAGAGTGTAGAGAGTAGGGTATAGAGTGTAGGGTATAGAGCGTAGGGTGTAGGGTATAGATTGTAGGGTATAGAGTGTAGGGTATAGAGTGTAGGGTATAGAGTGCATGGTATAGAGTGTGGGGTGTAGAGTGTATGGTATAGAGTGTACAGTATAGAGTGTATGGTATAGAGTGTAGAGTGTAGGGTATAGAGTGTATGGTATAGAGTGTAGAGTGTAGGGTATAGAGTGTAGAGTGTAGGGTATAGAGTGTAGGGTATAGAGTGTATGGTATAGAGTGTAGAGTGTAGGGTATAGAGTGTAGAGTGTAGGGTATAGAGTGTAGGGTATAGAGTGTATGGTATAGAGTGTAGAAAGTAGAGTGTAGGGTATAGAGTGTAGAGTGTAGGGTATAGAGTGTAGGGTATAGAGTGTATGGTATAGAGTGTAGGGTATAGAGTGTAGGGTATAGAGTGTAGAGTGTAGGGTATAGAGTGTAGGGTATAGAGTGTAGAGTGTAGGGTATAGAGTGTAGGGTATAGAGTGTACGGTATAGAGTGTTGGGCTATAGAGTGTAGGGTATAGAGTGTAGGGTATAGAGTGTATGGTATAGAGTGTACGGTATAGAGTGTATGATATAGAGTGTATGGTATATAGTGTAGGGTATAGAGTGTTTGGTATAGAGTGTAAGGTATAGAGTGTAGAGAGTAGGGTATAGATTTTAGAGTGTAGAGTGTAGGGTATAGAGTGTAGGGTATAGAGTGTATGGAATAGAGTGTATAATATAGAGTGTAGGGTGTAGAGTGTAGGGTATAGAGTGTAGAGTGTGGGGTATAGAGTGTAGTGTGTAGGGTATAGAGTGTATGATATAGAGTGTAGGGTATAGAGTGTATGGTATAGATTGCAGGGTATAGAGTGTAGGGTGTAGAGTGTAGGGTATAGAGTGTAGGGTATAGAGTGTATGGTATAGAGTGTATGGTATAGATTGTAGGGTATAGAGTGTAGGGTATAGAGTGTAGAGTGTAGGGTATAGAGTGTAGAAAGTAGGGTATAGTGTGTAGGGTATGAAGTGTAGAGTGTAGGGTATAGAGTGTAGGGTATAGAGTGTAGATTGTATGGTATAGAGTGTAGGGTATAGAGTGTATAGTGTAGGGTGTAGAGTGTAGGGTATAGAGTGTAGGGTATAGAGTGTTGGGATATAGAGTGTAGGGTATAGAGTGTAGGGTATAGAGTGTAGGGTATAGAGTATATAGTGTAGGGTATAGAGTGTAGGGTATAGAGTGTAGGGTATAGAGTGTAGGGTATAGAGTGTAGGGTATAAAGTGTAGAGTGTAGGGTATAGAGTGTAGGGTATAGAGTGTAGGGTATAGAGTGTAGAGTGTAGGGTGTAGAGTGTAGGTATAGAGTGTAAGATATAGAGTGTAGGGTATAGAGTGTATGTTATAGAGTGTAGGTATAGAGTGTAGAGTGTAGGGTATAGAGTGTAGGGTATAGAGTGTAGGGTATAGAGTGTAGGGTATAAAGTGTAGAGTGTAGGGTATAGAGTGTAGGGTTTAGAGTGTATGTTATAAAGTGTAGGGTATAGAATGTAGAGTGTAGGATATAGAGTGTAGAGTGTAGGGTATAAAGTGTAGGGTATATAGTGTAGGGTATAGAGTGTAGGGTATAGAGTGTAGGGTATAGAGTGTATGGTATAGAGTGTAGAGTGTAGGGTATAGAGTGTAGAAAGTAGGGTATAGTGTGTAGGGTATAGAGTGTAGAGTGTAGGGTATAGAGTGTAGGGTATAGAGTGTAGATTGTATGGTATAGAGTGTAGGGTATAGAGTGTAGAGTGTAGGGTATAGAGTGTAGAGTGTAGGGTATAGAGTGTAGGGTATAGAGTGTTGGGATATAGAGTGTAGGGTATAGAGTGTCGGGTATAGAGTGTAGGGTATAGATTGTAGGGTATAGAGTGTAGGGTATAGAGTATATAGTATAGGGTATAGAGTGTAGGGTATAGAGTGTAGAGTGTAGGGTATAGAGTGTAGGGTATAGAGTGTAGGGTATAGAGTGTAGGGTATATAGTGTAGAGTGTAGGGTATAGAGTGTAGGGTATAGAGTGTAGAGTGTAGGGTGTAGAGTGGAGAGTGTAGGGTATAGAGTGTAAGGTATAGAGTGTAGGGTATAGAGTGTATGTTATAGAGTGTAGGGTGTAGAGTGTAGGGTATAGAGTGTAGAAAGTAGGGTATAGTGTTTAGGGTATAGAGTGTAGGGTATAGAGTGTATGGTATAGAGTGTAGAGTGTAGGGTATAGAGTGTAGAAAGTAGGGTATAGTGTGTAGGGTATAGAGTGTAGAGTGTAGGGTGTAGAGTGTAGGGTATAGAGTGTAGATTGTATGGTATAGAGTGTAGGGTATAGAGTGTATAGTGTAGGGTATAGAGTGTAGAGTGTAGGGTATAGAGTGTAGGGTATAGAGTGTTGGGATATAGAGTGTAGGGTATAGAGTGTAGGGTATAGAGTGTAGTGTATAGATTTTAGGGTATAGAGTGTAGGGTATAGAGTGTAGTGTATAGAGTATATAGTGTAGGGTATAGAGTGTAGGGTATAGATTGTAGAGTTTAGGGTATAGAGTGTAGGGTATAGAGTGTAGGGTATAGAGTGTAGGGTATAAAGTGTAGAGTGTAGGGTATAGAGTGTAGGGTATAGAGTGTAGGGTGTAGAGTGGAGAGTGTAAGGTATAGAGTGTAAGGTATAGAGTGTAGGGTATAGAGTGTATGTTATAGAGTGTAGGGTATAGAGTGTAGAGTGTAGGGTATAGAGTGTAGGGTATAGAGTGTAGGGTATAGAGTGTAGGGTATAAAGTGTAGAGTGGAGGGTATAGAGTGTAGGGTATAGAGTGTAGAGTGTAGGATATAGAGTGTAGAGTGTAGGGTATAGAGTGTAGGGTATATAGTGTAGGGTATAGATTGTAGGGTATAGAGTGTAGGGTATAGAGTGTAGAGTGTAGGGTATAGAGTGTAGGGTATAGAGTGTAGAGTGTAGGGTATAGAGTGTATGGTATAGAGTGTAGGGTGTAGATTGCATGGTATAGAGTGTAGGGTATAGAGTGTAGAGTGTAGGTTATAGAGTGTAGGGTGTAGGGTATAGAGTGTATGGTATAATGTGTAGGGTATAGAGTGTAGGGTGTAGAGTGTAGGGTATAGAGTGTAGGGTATAGAGTGTAGGGTATATAGTGTAGTGTATAGAGTGTAGAGTGTAGGTTATATAGTGTAGGGTATAGAGTATAGAGTGTAGGGTATAGAGTGTAGGGTATAGAGTGTAGAGTGTAGAGTGTAGGGTATAGAGTGTAGAGTGTAGGGTATAGAGTGTAGGGTATAGAGTGTATGGTATAGAGTGTAGGGTATAGAGTGTAGGGTATAGAGTGTAGAGTGTAGGGATTAGAGTGTAGGGTATAGAGTGTATTGTATAGAGTGTAGAGTGTAGGGTATAGAGTGTAGGGTATAGAGTGTACGGTATAGAGTGTTGGGCTATAGAGTGTAGGGTATAGAGTATAGGGTATAGAGTGTAGGGTATAGAGTGTAGGGTATACAGTGTAGGGTATAAAGTGTAGAGTGTAGGGTATAGAGTGTAGGGTATAGAGTGTAGGGTGTAGAGTGTAGGGTATAGAGTGTAGAGTTTAGGGTATAGAGTGTAGGGTATAGAGTGTAGGGTTTAGAGTGTATGGTATAGAGTGTAGAGTATAGAGTGTAGAGTGTAGGGTATAGAGTGTAGGATATAGAGTGTAGGGTATAGAGTGTATGGTATAGAGTGTACGGTATAGAGTGTACAGTGTAGGGTATAGAGTGTAGGGTAAAGATTGTAGGGTATAGAGTGTATTGTATAGGGTATAGAGTGTATGGTGTAGAGTGTAGGGTATAGAGTGTAGAGTGTAGGGTATAGAGTGTAGGGTATAGAGTGTAGAGTGTAGGGTATAGAGTTTAGGGTATAGAGTGTATGGTGTAGAGTGTAGGGTATAGAGTGTAGGGTATAGAGTGTAGGGTATAGAGTGTATGGTATAGAGTGTAGGGAATAGAGTGTAGAGTGTAGGGTATAGAGTATATGGTATAGAGTGTAGGGTATAGAGTATAGAGTGTAGGGTATAGAGTGTAGGGTATAGAGTGTAGGGTATAGAGTGTATGGTATAGAGTGTAGGGAATAGAGTGTAGAGTGTAGGGTATAGAGTGTATGGTATAATGTGTAGGGTATAGAGTGTAGGGTGTAGAGTGTAGGGTATAGAGTGTAGGGTATAGAGTGTAGGGTATATAGTGTAGTGTATAGAGTGTAGAGTGTAGGTTATATAGTGTAGGGTATAGAGTATAGAGTGTAGGGTATAGAGTGTAGGGTATAGAGTGTAGAGTGTAGAGTGTAGGGTATAGAGTGTAGAGTGTAGGGTATAGAGTGTAGGGTATAGAGTGTATGGTATAGAGTGTAGGGTATAGAGTGTAGGGTATAGAGTGTAGAGTGTAGGGATTAGAGTGTAGGGTATAGAGTGTATTGTATAGAGTGTAGAGTGTAGGGTATAGAGTGTAGGGTATAGAGTGTACGGTATAGAGTGTTGGGCTATAGAGTGTAGGGTATAGAGTATAGGGTATAGAGTGTAGGGTATAGAGTGTAGGGTATACAGTGTAGGGTATAAAGTGTAGAGTGTAGGGTATAGAGTGTAGGGTATAGAGTGTAGGGTGTAGAGTGTAGGGTATAGAGTGTAGAGTTTAGGGTATAGAGTGTAGGGTATAGAGTGTAGGGTTTAGAGTGTATGGTATAGAGTGTAGAGTATAGAGTGTAGAGTGTAGGGTATAGAGTGTAGGATATAGAGTGTAGGGTATAGAGTGTATGGTATAGAGTGTACGGTATAGAGTGTACAGTGTAGGGTATAGAGTGTAGGGTAAAGATTGTAGGGTATAGAGTGTATTGTATAGGGTATAGAGTGTATGGTGTAGAGTGTAGGGTATAGAGTGTAGAGTGTAGGGTATAGAGTGTAGGGTATAGAGTGTAGAGTGTAGGGTATAGAGTTTAGGGTATAGAGTGTATGGTGTAGAGTGTAGGGTATAGAGTGTAGGGTATAGAGTGTAGGGTATAGAGTGTATGGTATAGAGTGTAGGGAATAGAGTGTAGAGTGTAGGGTATAGAGTATATGGTATAGAGTGTAGGGTATAGAGTATAGAGTGTAGGGTATAGAGTGTAGGGTATAGAGTGTAGGGTATAGAGTGTATGGTATAGAGTGTAGGGAATAGAGTGTAGAGTGTAGGGTATAGAGTGTATGGTATAGAATGTAGGGTATAGAGTGTAGAGGGTAGAGTGTAGGGTATAGAGTGTAGGGTATAGAGTGTAGGGTGTAGAGTGTAGGGTATAGAGTGTAGGGTATAGAGTGTAGAGTGCAGGGTATAAAGTGTAGGGTATAGAGTGTAGGGTGTAGAGTGTAGGGTATAGAGTGTAGAGTGTAGGGTATAGAGTGTATGGTATAGAGTGTAGAGTGTAGGGTATAGAGTGTAGGGTATAGATTGTAGGGTATAGAGTGTATTGTATAGGGTATAGAGTGTATGGTGTAGAGTGTAGGGTATAGAGTGTATAGTGTAGGTATAGAGTGTAGGGTATAGAGTGTAGAGTATAGAGTGTTTGGTATAGAGTGTAGAGTGTAGGGTATAGAGTGTAGGGTATATAGTGTAGGGTATAGAGTGTAGGGTATACAGTGTAGAGTGTAGGGATTAGAGTGTAGGGTATAGAGTGTAGGGTGTAGAGTGTAGGGTATAGAGTGTAGGGTATAGAGTGTATGGTATAGAGTGTAGGGTATAGAGTGTTGGGTATAGATTGTAGGGTATAGAATGTAGAGTGTAGTGTATAGAGTATAGGGTATAGAGTGTATGGTGTAGAGTGTAGGGTATAGAGTGTATAGTGTAGGGTATAGAGTGCAGGGTATAGAGTGTATGGAATAGAGTGTATGGAATATAGTGTACGGTATAGAGTGTAGGGTATAGAGTGTAGGATATAGAGCGTAGGGTGTAGGGTATAGATTGTAGGGTATAGAGTGTAGGGTATAGAGTGTAGGGTGTAGAGTGTATGGTATAGAGTGTACAGTATAGAGTGTATGGTATAGAGTGTAGAGTGTAGGGTATAGAGTGTATGGTATAGAGTGTAGGGTGTAGAGTGTATAGTATAGAGTGTAGGGTACAGAGTGTAGAGTGTAGGGTATAGAGTGTAGGGTATAAAGTGTAGGGTATAGAGTGTAGGGTATAGAGTGTAGGGTATAAAGTGTAGAGTGTAGGGTATAGAGTGTAGGGTATAGAGTGTAGGGTATAGAGTGTAGGGTATAGAGTGTAGAGTGTAGGGTGTAGAGTGTAGGGTGTAGAGTGTAAGGTATAGAGTGTAGGGTATAGAGTGTATGTTATAGAGTGTAGGTTGTAGAGTGTAGAGTGTAGGGTATAGAGTGTAGGGTATAGAGTGTAGGGTATAGAGTGTATGGTATAGAGTGTAGGGTATAGAGTGTAGAGTGTAGGATATAGAGTGTAGAGTGTAGGGTATAAAGTGTAGGGTATATAGTGTAGGGTATAGAGTGTAAGATATAGAGTGTAGGGTATAGAGTGTATGTTATAGAGTGTAGGGTATAGAGTGTAGAGTGTAGGGTATAGAGTGTAGGGTATAGAGTGTAGGGTATAGAGTGTAGGGTATAGAGTGTAGGGTATAAAGTGTAGAGTGTAGGGTATAGAGTGTAGGGTTTAGAGTGTATGTTATAAAGTGTAGGGTATAGAGTGTAGAGTGTAGGATATAGAGTGTAGAGTGTAGGGTATAAAGTGTAGGGTATATAGTGTAGGGTATAGAGTGTAGGGTATAGAGTGTAGGGTATAGAGTGTATGGTATAGAGTGTAGAGTGTAGGGTATAGAGTGTAGAAAGTAGGGTATAGTGTGTAGGGTATAGAGTGTAGAGTGTAGGGTATAGAGTGTAGGGTATAGAGTGTAGATTGTATGGTATAGAGTGTAGGGTATAGAGTGTATAGTGTAGGGTATAGAGTGTAGAGTGTAGGGTATAGAGTGTAGGGTATAGAGTGTTGGGATATAGAGTGTAGGGTATAGAGTGTCGGGTATAGAGTGTAGGGTATAGATTGTAGGGTATAGAGTGTAGGGTATAGAGTATATAGTATAGGGTATAGAGTGTAGGGTATAGAGTGTAGAGTGTAGGGTATAGAGTGTAGGGTATAGAGTGTAGGGTATAGAGTGTAGGGTATAGAGTGTAGAGTGTAGGGTGTAGAGTGGAGAGTGTAGGGTATAGAGTGTAAGGTATAGAGTGTAGGGTATAGAGTGTATGTTATAGAGTGTAGGGTGTAGAGTGTAGGGTATAGAGTGTAGAAAGTAGGGTATAGTGTGTAGGGTATAGAGTGTAGGGTATAGAGTGTATGGTATAGAGTGTAGAGTGTAGGGTATAGAGTGTAGAAAGTAGGGTATAGTGTGTAGGGTATAGAGTGTAGAGTGTAGGGTGTAGAGTGTAGGGTATAGAGTGTAGATTGTATGGTATAGAGTGTAGGGTATAGAGTGTATAGTGTAGGGTATAGAGTGTAGAGTGTAGGGTATAGAGTGTAGGGTATAGAGTGTTGGGATATAGAGTGTAGGGTATAGAGTGTAGGGTATAGAGTGTAGTGTATAGATTTTAGGGTATAGAGTGTAGGGTATAGAGTGTAGTGTATAGAGTATATAGTGTAGGGTATAGAGTGTAGGGTATAGAGTGTAGAGTTTAGGGTATAGAGTGTAGGGTATAGAGTGTAGGGTATAGAGTGTAGGGTATAAAGTGTAGAGTGTAGGGTATAGAGTGTAGGGTATAGAGTGTAGGGTGTAGAGTGGAGAGTGTAAGGTATAGAGTGTAAGGTATAGAGTGTAGGGTATAGAGTGTATGTTATAGAGTGTAGGGTATAGAGTGTAGAGTGTAGGGTATAGAGTGTAGGGTATAGAGTGTAGGGTATAGAGTGTAGGGTATAAAGTGTAGAGTGTAGGGTATAGAGTGTAGGGTATAGAGTGTAGAGTGTAGGATATAGAGTGTAGAGTGTAGGGTATAGAGTGTAGGGTATATAGTGTAGGGTATAGATTGTAGGGTATAGAGTGTAGTGTATAGAGTGTAGAGTGTAGGGTATAGAGTGTAGGGTATAGAGTGCAGAGTGTAGGGTATAGAGTGTATGGTATAGAGTGTAGGGTGTAGAGTGCATGGTATAGAGTGTAGGGTATAGAGTGTAGAGTGTAGGGTATAGAGTGTAGGGTGTAGAGTGTAGGGTATAGAGTGTAGGGTGTATAGTGTAGGGTATAAAGTGTAGGGTATAGAGTGTAGGGTGTAGAGTGTAGTGTATAGAGTGTAGAGTGTAGGGTATAGAGTGTATGGTATAATGTGTAGGGTATAGAGTGTAGGGTGTAGAGTGTAGGGTATAGAGTGTAGGGTATAGAGTGTAGGGTATAGAGTGTAGGGTATAGAGTGTAGAGTGTAGGTTATATAGTGTAGGGTATAGAGTATAGAGTGTAGGGTATAGAGTGTAGGGTATAGAGTGTAGAGTGTAGAGTGTAGGGTATAGAGTGTAGAGTGTAGGGTATAGAGTGTAGGGTATGGAGTGTATGGTATAGAGTGTAGGGTATAGAGTGTAGAGTGTAGGGATTAGAGTGTAGGGTATAGAGTGTATTGTATAGAGTGTAGAGTGTAGGGTATAGAGTGTAGGGTATAGAGTGTACGGTATAGAGTGTTGGGCTATAGAGTGTAGGGTATAGAGTACAGGGTATAGAGTGTAGGGTATAGAGTGTAGGGTATACAGTGTAGGGTATAAAGTGTAGAGTGTAGGGTATAGAGTGTAGGGTATAGAGTGTAGGGTATAGAGTGTAGGGTATAGAGTGTAGAGTGTAGGGTATAGAGTGTAGAGTTTAGGGTATAGAGTGTAGGGTATAGAGTGTAGGGTTTAGAGTGTATGGTATAGAGTGTAGAGTATAGAGTGTAGAGTGTAGGGTATAGAGTGTAGGATATAGAGTGTAGGGTATAGAGTGTATGGTATAGAGTGTACGGTATAGAGTGTACAGTGTAGGGTATAGAGTGTAGGGTAAAGATTGTAGGGTATAGAGTGTATTGTATAGGGTATAGAGTGTATGGTGTAGAGTGTAGGGTATAGAGTGTATAGTGTAGGGTTTAGAGTGTAGGGTATAGAGTGTATGGTATAGAGTGTAGGGTATAGAGTGTATGGTATAGAGTGTAGGGTATAGAGTGTAGAGTGTAGGGTATAGAGTGTAGGGTATAGAGTGTAGAGTGTAGGGTATAGAGTTTAGGGTATAGAGTGTATGGTGTAGAGTGTAGGGTATAGAGTGTAGGGTATAGAGTGTAGGGTATAGAGTGTATGGTATAGAGTGTAGGGAATAGAGTGTAGAGTGTAGGGTATAGAGTATATGGTATAGAGTGTAGGGTATAGAGTATAGAGTGTAGGGTATAGAGTGTAGGGTATAGAGTGAAGGGTATAGAGTGTATGGTATAGAGTGTAGGGAATAGAGTGTAGAGTGTAGGGTATAGAGTGTATGGTATAGAGTGTAGGGTATAGAGTGTAGAGGGTAGAGTGTAGGGTATAGAGTGTAGGGTATAGAGTGTAGGGTATAGAGTGTAGAGTGTAGGGTATAGAGTGTAGGGTATAGAGTGTAGGGTGTAGAGTGTAGGGTATAGAGTGTAGGGTATAGAGTGTAGAGTGTAGGGTATAAAGTGTAGGGTATAGAGTGTAGGGTGTAGAGTGTAGGGTATAGAGTGTAGAGTGTAGGGTATAGAGTGTATGGTATAGAGTGTAGAGTGTAGGGTATAGAGTGTAGGGTATAGATTGTAGGGTATAGAGTGTATTGTATAGGGTATAGAGTGTATGGTGTAGAGTGTAGGGTATAGAGTGTATAGTGTAGGTATAGAGTGTAGGGTATAGAGTGTAGAGTATAGAGTGTTTGGTATAGAGTGTAGAGTGTAGGGTATAGAGTGTAGGGTATATAGTGTAGGGTATAGAGTGTAGGGTATACAGTGTAGAGTGTAGGGATTAGAGTGTAGGGTATAGAGTGTAGGGTGTAGAGTGTAGGGTATAGAGTGTAGGGTATAGAGTGTATGGTATAGAGTGTAGGGTATAGAGTGTTGGGTATAGATTGTAGGGTATAGAATGTAGAGTGTAGTGTATAGAGTATAGGGTATAGAGTGTATGGTGTAGAGTGTAGGTTATAGAGTGTATAGTGTAGGGTATAGAGTGCAGGGTATAGAGTGTATGGAATAGAGTGTATGGAATATAGTGTACTGTATAGAGTGTAGGGTATAGAGTGTAGGATATAGAGCGTAGGGTGTAGGGTATAGATTGTAGGGTATAGAATGTAGGGTATAGAGTGTAGGGTGTAGAGTGTATGGTATAGAGTGTACAGTATAGAGTGTATGGTATAGAGTGTAGAGTGTAGGGTATAGAGTGTATGGTATAGAGTGTAGGGTGTAGAGTGTATAGTATAGAGTGTAGGGTACAGAGTGTAGAGTGTAGGGTATAGAGTGTAGGGTATAGAGTGTAGGGTATAGAGTGTAGGGTATAAAGTGTAGAGTGTAGGGTATAGAGTGTAGGGTATAGAGTGTAGGGTATAGAGTGTGGGGTATAGAGTGTAGAGTGTAGGGTGTAGAGTGTAGGGTGTAGAGTGTAAGGTATAGAGTGTAGGGTATAGAGTGTATGTTATAGAGTGTAGGGTGTAGAGTGTAGTGTGTAGGGTATAGAGTGTAGGGTATAGAGTGTATGGTATAGAGTGTAGGGTATAGAGTGTAGAGTGTAGGATATAGAGTGTAGAGTGTAGGGTATAAAGTGTAGGGTATATAGTGTAGGGTATAGAGTGTAGGGTATAGAGTGTAGGGTATAGAGTGTATGGTATAGAGTGTAGAGTGTAGGGTATAGAGTGTAGAAAGTAGGGTATAGTGTGTAGGGTATAGAGTGTAGAGTGTAGGGTATAGAGTGTAGGGTATAGAGTGTAGATTGTATGGTATAGAGTGTAGGGTATAGAGTGTATAGTGTAGGGTATAGAGTGTAGAGTGTAGGGTATAGAGTGTAGGGTATAGAGTGTTGGGATATAGAGTGTAGGGTATAGAGTGTCGGGTATAGAGTGTAGGGTATAGATTGTAGGGTATAGAGTGTAGGGTATAGAGTGTAGGGTATAGAGTGTATGGTATAGATTGTAGGCTATAGAGTGTAGGGTATAGAGTGTAGAGTGTAGGGTATAGAGTGTAGAAAGTAGGGTATAGTGTGTAGGGTATGAAGTGTAGAGTGTAGGGTATAGAGTGTAGGGTATAGAGTGTAGATTGTATAGTATAGAGTGTAGGGTATAGAGTGTATAGTGTAGGGTGTAGAGTGTAGGGTATAGAGTGTAGGGTATAGAGTGTTGGGATATAGAGTGTAGGGTATAGAGTGTAGGGTATAGAGTGTAGGGTATAAAGTGTAGAGTGTAGGGTATAGAGTGTAGGGTATAGAGTGTAGGGTATAAAGTGTAGGGTATAGAGTGTAGAGTGTAGGGTGTAGAGTGTAGGGTATAGAGTGTAAGATATAGAGTGTAGGGTATAGAGTGTATGTTATAGAGTGTAGGGTATAGAGTGTAGAGTGTAGGGTATAGAGTGTAGGGTATAGAGTGTAGGGTATAAAGTGTAGAGTGTAGGGTATAGAGTGTAGGGTATAGAGTGTAGAATATAGAGTGTAGGGTATAGAGTGTAGAGTGTAGGGTGTAGAGTGTAGGGTATAGAGTGTAAGATATAGAGTGTAGGGTATAGAGTGTATGTTATAGAGTGTAGGGTATAGAGTGTAGAGTGTAGGGTATAGAGTGTAGGGTATAGAGTGTAGGGTATAGAGTGTAGGGTATAGAGTGTAGGGTATAAAGTGTAGAGTGTAGGGTATAGAGTGTAGGGTTTAGAGTGTATGTTATAGAGTGTAGGGTATAGAGTGTAGAGTGTAGGATATAGAGTGTAGAGTGTAGGGTATAAAGTGTAGGGTATATAGTGTAGGGTATAGAGTGTAGGGTATAGAGTGTAGGGTATAGAGTATATGGTATAGAGTGTAGAGTGTAGGGTATAGAGTGTAGAAAGTAGGGTATAGTGTGTAGGGTATAGAGTGTAGAGTGTAGGGTATAGAGTGTAGGGTATAGAGTGTAGATTGTATGGTATAGAGTGTAGGGTATAGAGTGTATAGTGTAGGGTATAGAGTGTAGAGTGTAGGGTATAGAGTGTAGGGTATAGAGTGTTGGGATATAGAGTGTAGGGTATAGAGTGTCGGGTATAGAGTGTAGGGTATAGATTGTAGGGTATAGAGTGTAGGGTATAGAGTATATAGTATAGGGTATAGAGTGTAGGGTATAGAGTGTAGAGTGTAGGGTATAGAGTGTAGGGTATAGAGTGTAGGGTATAGAGTGTAGGGTATAGAGTGTAGGGTATAGAGTGTAGAAAGTAGGGTATAGGGTGTAGGGTATAGAGTGTAGGGTATAGAGTGTATGGTATAGAGTGTAGAGTGTAGGGTATAGAGTGTAGAAAGTAGGGTATAGTGTGTAGGGTATAGAGTGTAGAGTGTAGGGTGTAGAGTGTAGGGTATATAGTGTAGATTGTATGGTATAGAGTGTAGGGTATAGAGTGTATAGTGTAGGGTATAGAGTGTAGAGTGTAGGGTATAGAGTGTAGGGTATAGAGTGTTGGGATATAGAGTGTAGGGTATAGAGTGTAGGGTATAGAGTGTAGTGTATAGATTTTAGGGTATAGAGTGTAGGGTATAGAGTGTAGAGTTTAGGGTATAGAGTGTAGGGTATAGAGTGTAGGGTATAGAGTGTAGGGTATAAAGTGTAGAGTGTAGGGTATAGAGTGTAGGGTATAGAGTGTAGGGTGTAGAGTGGAGAGTGTAAGGTATAGAGTGTAAGGTATAGAGTGTAGGGTATAGAGTGTATGTTATAGAGTGTAGGGTATAGAGTGTAGGGTATAGAGTGTAGGGTATAGAGTGTAGGGTATAAAGTGTAGAGTGTAGGGTATAGAGTGTAGGGTATAGAGTTTAGAGTGTAGGATATAGAGTGTAGAGTGTAGGGTATAGAGTGTAGGGTATATAGTGCAGGGTATAGATTGTAGGGTATAGAGTGTAGGGTATAGAGTGTAGAGTGTAGGGTATAGAGTGTAGGGTATAGAGTGTAGAGTGTAGGGTATAGAGTGTATGGTATAGAGTGTAGGATGTAGAGTGCATGGTATAGAGTGTAGGGTATAGAGTGTAGAGTGTAGGGTATAGAGTGTAGGGTGTAGAGTGTAGGGTATAGAGTGTAGGGTGTAGAGTGTAGGGTATAAAGTGTAGGGTATAGAGTGTAGGGTGTAGAGTGTAGGGTATAGAGTGTAGAGTGTAGGGTATAGAGTGTATGGTATAATGTGTAGGGTATAGAGTGTAGGGTGTAGAGTGTAGGGTATAGAGTGTAGGGTATAGAGTGTAGGGTATAGAGTGTAGGGTATAGAGTGTAGAGTGTAGGTTCTATAGTGTAGGGTATAGAGTATAGAGTGTAGGGTATAGAGTGTAGGGTATAGAGTGTAGAGTGTAGAGTGTAGGGTATAGAGTGTAGAGTGTAGGGTATAGAGTGTAGGGTATAGAGTGTATGGTATAGATTGTAGGGTATAGAGTGTAGGGTATAGAGTGTAGAGTGTAGGGATTAGAGTGTAGGGTATAGAGTGTATTGTATAGAGTGTAGAGTGTAGGGTATAGAGTGTAGGGTATAGAGTGTTGGGCTATAGAGTGTAGGGTATAGAGTATAGGGTATAGAGTGTATGGTATAGAGTGTAGGGTATACAGTGTAGGGTATAAAGTGTAGAGTGTAGGGTATAGAGTGTAGGGTATAGAGTGTAGGGTATAGAGTGTAGGGTATAGAGTGTAGAGTGTAGGGTATAGAGTGTAGGGTGTAGAGTGTAGGGTATAGAGTGTAGGGTGTAGAGTGTAGGGTATAAAGTGTAGGGTATAGAGTGTAGGGTGTAGAGTGTAGGGTATAGAGTGTAGAGTGTAGGGTATAGAGTGTATGGTATAATGTGTAGGGTATAGAGTGTAGGGTGTAGAGTGTAGGGTAAAGAGTGTAGGGTATAGAGTGTAGGATATAGAGTGTAGGGTATAGATTGTAGGGTATAGAGTGTATTGTATAGGGTATAGAGTGTATGGTGTAGAGTGTAGGGTATAGAGTGTATAGTGTAGGTATAGAGTGTAGGGTATAGAGTGTAGAGTATAGAGTGTTTGGTATAGAGTGTAGAGTGTAGGGTATAGAGTGTAGGGTATATAGTGTAGGGTATAGAGTGTAGGGTATACAGTGTAGAGTGTAGGGATTAGAGTGTAGGGTATAGAGTGTAGGGTGTAGAGTGTAGGGTATAGAGTGTAGGGTATAGAGTGTATGGTATAGAGTGTAGGGTATAGAGTGTTGGGTATAGATTGTAGGGTATAGAATGTAGAGTGTAGTGTATAGAGTATAGGGTATAGAGTGTATGGTGTAGAGTGTAGGTTATAGAGTGTATAGTGTAGGGTTTAGAGTGCAGGGTATAGAGTGTATGGAATAGAGTGTATGGAATATAGTGTACTGTATAGAGTGTAGGGTATAGAGTGTAGGATATAGAGCGTAGGGTGTAGGGTATAGATTGTAGGGTATAGAGTGTAGGGCATAGAGTGTAGGGTGTAGAGTGTATGGTATAGAGTGTACAGTATAGAGTGTATGGTATAGAGTGTAGAGTGTAGGGTATAGAGTGTATGGTATAGAGTGTAGGGTGTAGAGTGTATAGTATAGAGTGTAGGGTACAGAGTGTAGAGTGTAGGGTATAGAGTGTAGGGTATAGAGTGTAGGGTATAGAGTGTAGGGTATAAAGTGTAGAGTGTAGGGTATAGAGTGTAGGGTATAGAGTGTAGGGTATAGAGTGTAGGGTATAGAGTGTAGAGTGTAGGGTGTAGAGTGTAGGGTGTAGAGTGTAAGGTATAGAGTGTAGGGTATAGAGTGTATGTTATAGAGTGTAGGGTGTAGAGTGTAGAGTGTAGGGTATAGAGTGTAGGGTATAGAGTGTATGGTATAGAGTGTAGGGTATAGAGTGTAGAGTGTAGGATATAGAGTGTAGAGTGTAGGGTATAAAGTGTAGGGTATATAGTGTAGGGTATAGAGTGTAGGGTATAGAGTGTAGGGTATAGAGTGTATGGTATAGAGTGTAGAGTGTAGGGTATAGAGTGTAGAAAGTAGGGTATAGTGTGTAGGGTATAGAGTGTAGAGTGTAGGGTATAGAGTGTAGGGTATAGAGTGTAGATTGTATGGTATAGAGTGTAGGGTATAGAGTGTATAGTGTAGGGTATAGAGTGTAGAGTGTAGGGTATAGAGTGTAGGGTATAGAGTGTTGGGATATAGAGTGTAGGGTATAGAGTGTCGGGTATAGAGTGTAGGGTATAGATTGTAGGGTATAGAGTGTAGGGTATAGAGTGTAGGGTATAGAGTGTATGGTATAGATTGTAGGCTATAGAGTGTAGGGTATAGAGTGTAGAGTGTAGGGTATAGAGTGTAGAAAGTAGGGTATAGTGTGTAGGGTATGAAGTGTAGAGTGTAGGGTATAGAGTGTAGGGTATAGAGTGTAGATTGTATAGTATAGAGTGTAGGGTATAGAGTGTATAGTGTAGGGTGTAGAGTGTAGGGTATAGAGTGTAGGGTATAGAGTGTTGGGATATAGAGTGTAGGGTATAGAGTGTAGGGTATAGAGTGTAGGATATAAAGTGTAGAGTGTAGGGTATAGAGTGTAGGGTATAGAGTGTAGGGTATAAAATGTAGGGTATAGAGTGTAGAGTGTAGGGTGTAGAGTGTAGGGTATAGAGTGTAAGATATAGAGTGTAGGGTATAGAGTGTATGTTATAGAGTGTAAGGTATAGAGTGTAGAGTGTAGGGTATAGAGTGTAGGGTATAGAGTGTAGGGTATAAAGTGTAGAGTGGAGGGTATAGAGTGTAGGGTATAGAGTGTAGAATATAGAGTGTAGGGTATAGAGTGTAGAGTGTAGGGTGTAGAGTGTAGGGTATAGAGTGTAAGATATAGAGTGTAGGGTATAGAGTGCATGTTATAGAGTGTAGGGTATAGAGTGTAGAGTGTAGGGTATAGAGTGTAGGGTATAGAGTGTAGGGTATAGAGTGTAGGGTATAAAGTGTAGAGTGTAGGGTATAGAGTGTAGGGTTTAGAGTGTATGTTATAGAGTGTAGGGTATAGAGTGTAGAGTGTAGGATATAGAGTGTAGAGTGTAGGGTATAAAGTGTAGGGTATATAGTGTAGGGTATAGAGTGTAGGGTATAGAGTGTAGGGTATAGAGTATATGGTATAGAGTGTAGAGTGTAGGGTATAGAGTGTAGAAAGTAGGGTATAGTGTGTAGGGTATAGAGTGTAGAGTGTAGGGTATAGAGTGTAGGGTATAGAGTGTAGATTGTATGGTATAGAATGTAGGGTATAGAGTGTATAGTGTAGGGTATAGAGTGTAGAGTGTAGGGTATAGAGTGTAGGGTATAGAGTGTTGGGATATAGAGTGTAGGGTATAGAGTGTCGGGTATAGAGTGTAGGGTATAGATTGTAGGGTATAGAGTGTAGGGTATAGAGTATATAGTATAGGGTATAGAGTGTAGGGTATAGAGTGTAGAGTGTAGGGTATAGAGTGTAGGGTATAGAGTGTAGGGTATAGAGTGTAGGGTATAGAGTGTAGGGTATAGAGTGTAGAAAGTAGGGTATAGGGTGTAGGGTATAGAGTGTAGGGTATAGAGTGTATGGTATAGAGTGTAGAGTGTAGGGTATAGAGTGTAGAAAGTAGGGTATAGTGTGTAGGGTATAGAGTGTAGAGTGTAGGGTGTAGAGTGTAGGGTATATAGTGTAGATTGTATGGTATAGAGTGTAGGGTATAGAGTGTATAGTGTAGGGTATAGAGTGTAGAGTGTAGGGTATAGAGTGTAGGGTATAGAGTGTTGGGATATAGAGTGTAGGGTATAGAGTGTAGGGTATAGAGTGTAGTGTATAGATTTTAGGGTATAGAGTGTAGGGTATAGAGTGTAGAGTATAGGGTATAGAGTGTAGGGTATAGAGTGTAGGGTATAGAGTGTAGGGTATAAAGTGTAGAGTGTAGGGTATAGAGTGTAGGGTATAGAGTGTAGGGTGTAGAGTGGAGAGTGTAAGGTATAGAGTGTAAGGTATAGAGTGTAGGGTATAGAGTGTATGTTATAGAGTGTAGGGTATAGAGTGTAGGGTATAGAGTGTAGGGTATAGAGTGTAGGGTATAAAGTGTAGAGTGTAGGGTATAGAGTGTAGGGTATAGAGTTTAGAGTGTAGGATATAGAGTGTAGAGTGTAGGGTATAGAGTGTAGGGTATATAGTGTAGGGTATAGATTGTAGGGTATAGAGTGTAGGGTATAGAGTGTAGAGTGTAGGGTATAGAGTGTAGGGTATAGAGTGTAGAGTGTAGGGTATAGAGTGTATGGTATAGAGTGTAGGATGTAGAGTGCATGGTATAGAGTGTAGGGTATAGAGTGTAGAGTGTAGGGTATAGAGTGTAGGGTGTAGAGTGTAGGGTATAGAGTGTAGGGTGTAGAGTGTAGGGTATAAAGTGTAGGGTATAGAGTGTAGGGTGTAGAGTGTAGGGTATAGAGTGTAGAGTGTAGGGTATAGAGTGTATGGTATAATGTGTAGGGTATAGAGTGTAGGGTGTAGAGTGTAGGGTATAGAGTGTAGGGTATAGAGTGTAGGGTATAGAGTGTAGGGTATAGAGTGTAGAGTGTAGGTTCTATAGTGTAGGGTATAGAGTATAGAGTGTAGGGTATAGAGTGTAGGGTATAGAGTGTAGAGTGTAGAGTGTAGGGTATAGAGTGTAGAGTGTAGGGTATAGAGTGTAGGGTATAGAGTGTATGGTATAGAGTGTAGGGTATAGAGTGTAGGGTATAGAGTGTAGAGTGTAGGGATTAGAGTGTAGGGTATAGAGTGTATTGTATAGAGTGTAGAGTGTAGGGTATAGAGTGTAGGGTATAGAGTGTTGGGCTATAGAGTGTAGGGTATAGAGTATAGGGTATAGAGTGTAGGGTATAGAGTGTAGGGTATACAGTGTAGGGTATAAAGTGTAGAGTGTAGGGTATAGAGTGTAGGGTATAGAGTGTAGGGTATAGAGTGTAGGGTATAGAGTGTAGAGTGTAGGGTATAGAGTATAGGGTGTAGAGTGTAGGGTATAGAGTGTAGGGTGTAGAGTGTAGGGTATAAAGTGTAGGGTATAGAGTGTAGGGTGTAGAGTGTAGGGTATAGAGTGTAGAGTGTAGGGTATAGAGTGTATGGTATAATGTGTAGGGTATAGAGTGTAGGGTGTAGAGTGTAGGGTAAAGAGTGTAGGGTATAGAGTGTAGGATATAGAGTGTAGGGTATAGATTGTAGGGTATAGAGTGTATTGTATAGGGTATAGAGTGTATGGTGTGGAGTGTAGGGTATAGAGTGTATAGTGTAGGTATAGAGTGTAGGGTATAGAGTGTAGAGTATAGAGTGTTTGGTATAGAGTGTAGAGTGTAGGGTATAGAGTGTAGGGTATATAGTGTAGGGTATAGAGTGTAGGGTATACAGTGTAGAGTGTAGGGATTAGAGTGTAGGGTATAGAGTGTAGGGTGTAGAGTGTAGGGTATAGAGTGTAGGGTATAGAGTGTATGGTATAGAGTGTAGGGTATAGAGTGTTGGGTATAGATTGTAGGGTATAGAATGTAGAGTGTAGTGTATAGAGTATAGGGTATAGAGTGTATGGTGTAGAGTGTAGGTTATAGAGTGTATAGTGTAGGGTATAGAGTGCAGGGTATAGAGTGTATGGAATAGAGTGTATGGAATATAGTGTACTGTATAGAGTGTAGGGTATAGAGTGTAGGATATAGAGCGTAGGGTGTAGGGTATAGATTGTAGGGTATAGAGTGTAGGGTATAGAGTGTAGGGTGTAGAGTGTATGGTATAGAGTGTACAGTATAGAGTGTATGGTATAGAGTGTAGAGTGTAGGGTATAGAGTGTATGGTATAGAGTGTAGGGTGTAGAGTGTATAGTATAGAGTGTAGGGTACAGAGTGTAGAGTGTAGGGTATAGAGTGTAGGGTATAGAGTGTAGGGTATAGAGTGTAGGGTATAAAGTGTAGAGTGTAGGGTATAGAGTGTAGGGTATAGAGTGTAGGGTATAGAGTGTAGGGTATAGAGTGTAGAGTGTAGGGTGTAGAGTGTAGGGTGTAGAGTGTAAGGTATAGAGTGTAGGGTATAGAGTGTATGTTATAGAGTGTAGGGTGTAGAGTGTAGAGTGTAGGGTATAGAGTGTAGGGTATAGAGTGTATGGTATAGAGTGTAGGGTATAGAGTGTAGAGTGTAGGATATAGAGTGTAGAGTGTAGGGTATAAAGTGTAGGGTATATAGTGTAGGGTATAGAGTGTAGGGTATAGAGTGTAGGGTATAGAGTGTATGGTATAGAGTGTAGAGTGTAGGGTATAGAGTGTAGAAAGTAGGGTATAGTGTGTAGGGTATAGAGTGTAGAGTGTAGGGTATAGAGTGTAGGGTATAGAGTGTAGATTGTATGGTATAGAGTGTAGGGTATAGAGTGTATAGTGTAGGGTATAGAGTGTAGAGTGTAGGGTATAGAGTGTAGGGTATAGAGTGTTGGGATATAGAGTGTAGGGTATAGAGTGTCGGGTATAGAGTGTAGGGTATAGATTGTAGGGTATAGAGTGTAGGGTATAGAGTGTAGGGTATAGAGTGTATGGTATAGATTGTAGGCTATAGAGTGTAGGGTATAGAGTGTAGAGTGTAGGGTATAGAGTGTAGAAAGTAGGGTATAGTGTGTAGGGTATGAAGTGTAGAGTGTAGGGTATAGAGTGTAGGGTATAGAGTGTAGATTGTATAGTATAGAGTGTAGGGTATAGAGTGTATAGTGTAGGGTGTAGAGTGTAGGGTATAGAGTGTAGGGTATAGAGTGTTGGGATATAGAGTGTAGGGTATAGAGTGTAGGGTATAGAGTGTAGGATATAAAGTGTAGAGTGTAGGGTATAGAGTGTAGGGTATAGAGTGTAGGGTATAAAGTGTAGGGTATAGAGTGTAGAGTGTAGGGTGTAGAGTGTAGGGTATAGAGTGTAAGATATAGAGTGTAGGGTATAGAGTGTATGTTATAGAGTGTAGGGTATAGAGTGTAGAGTGTAGGGTATAGAGTGTAGGGTATAGAGTGTAGGGTATAAAGTGTAGAGTGTAGGGTATAGAGTGTAGGGTATAGAGTGTAGAATATAGAGTGTAGGGTATAGAGTGTAGAGTGTAGGGTGTAGAGTGTAGGGTATAGAGTGTAAGATATAGAGTGTAGGGTATAGAGTGTATGTTATAGAGTGTAGGGTATAGAGTGTAGAGTGTAGGGTATAGAGTGTAGGGTATAGAGTGTAGGGTATAGAGTGTAGGGTATAGAGTGTAGGGTATAAAGTGTAGAGTGTAGGGTATAGAGTGTAGGGTTTAGAGTGTATGTTATAGAGTGTAGGGTATAGAGTGTAGAGTGTAGGATATAGAGTGTAGAGTGTAGGGTATAAAGTGTAGGGTATATAGTGTAGGGTATAGAGTGTAGGGTATAGAGTGTAGGGT
The DNA here is from genome assembly GCF_032444005.1 of Ranitomeya imitator. NCBI lineage: Eukaryota > Metazoa > Chordata > Amphibia > Anura > Dendrobatidae > Ranitomeya > Ranitomeya imitator. Next base: position 1,003,512 of record NW_027193402.1, read on the forward strand.
ATAGAGTATATGGTATAGAGTGTAGAGTGTAGGGTATAGAGTGTAGAAAGTAGGGTATAGTGTGTAGGGTATAAAGTGTAGAGTGTAGGGTATAGAGTGTAGGGTATAGAGTGTAGATTGTATGGTATAGAGTGTAGGGTATAGAGTGTATAGTGTAGGGTATAGAGTGTAGAGTGTAGGGTATAGAGTGTAGGGTATAGAGTGTTGGGATATAGAGTGTAGGGTATAGAGTGTCGGGTATAGAGTGTAGGGTATAGATTGTAGGGTATAGAGTGTAGGGTATAGAGTATATAGTATAGGGTATAGAGTGTAGGGTATAGAGTGTAGAGTGTAGGGTATAGAGTGTAGGGTATAGAGTGTAGGGTATAGAGTGTAGGGTATAGAGTGTAGGGTATAGAGTGTAGAAAGTAGGGTATAGGGTGTAGGGTATAGAGTGTAGGGTATAGAGTGTATGGTATAGAGTGTAGAGTGTAGGGTATAGAGTGTAGAAAGTAGGGTATAGTGTGTAGGGTATAGAGTGTAGAGTGTAGGGTGTAGAGTGTAGGGTATATAGTGTAGATTGTATGGTATAGAGTGTAGGGTATAGAGTGTATAGTGTAGGGTATAGAGTGTAGAGTGTAGGGTATAGAGTGTAGGGTATAGAGTGTTGGGATATAGAGTGTAGGGTATAGAGTGTAGGGTATAGAGTGTAGTGTATAGATTTTAGGGTATAGAGTGTAGGGTATAGAGTGTAGAGTTTAGGGTATAGAGTGTAGGGTATAGAGTGTAGGGTATAGAGTGTAGGGTATAAAGTGTAGAGTGTAGGGTATAGAGTGTAGGGTATAGAGTGTAGGGTGTAGAGTGGAGAGTGTAAGGTATAGAGTGTAAGGTATAGAGTGTAGGGTATAGAGTGTATGTTATAGAGTGTAGGGTATAGAGTGTAGGGTATAGAGTGTAGGGTATAGAGTGTAGGGTATAAAGTGTAGAGTGTAGGGTATAGAGTGTAGGGTATAGAGTTTAGAGTGTAGGATATAGAGTGTAGAGTGTAGGGTATAGAGTGTAGGGTATATAGTGTAGGGTATAGATTGTAGGGTATAGAGTGTAGGGTATAGAGTGTAGAGTGTAGGGTATAGAGTGTAGGGTATAGAGTGTAGAGTGTAGGGTATAGAGTGTATGGTATAGAGTGTAGGATGTAGAGTGCATGGTATAGAGTGTAGGGTATAGAGTGTAGAGTGTAGGGTATAGAGTGTAGGGTGTAGAGTGTAGGGTATAGAGTGTAGGGTGTAGAGTGTAGGGTATAAAGTGTAGGGTATAGAGTGTAGGGTGTAGAGTGTAGGGTATAGAGTGTAGAGTGTAGGGTATAGAGTGTATGGTATAATGTGTAGGGTATAGAGTGTAGGGTGTAGAGTGTAGGGTATAGAGTGTAGAGTGTAGGGTATAGAGTGTAGGGTATAGAGTATATGGTATAGAGTGTAGGGTATAGAGTGTAGGGTATAGAGTGTAGAGTGTAGGGATTAGAGTGTAGGGTATAGAGTGTATTGTATAGAGTGTAGAGTGTAGGGTATAGAGTGTAGGGTATAGAGTGTTGGGCTATAGAGTGTAGGGTATAGAGTATAGGGTATAGAGTGTAGGGTATAGAGTGTAGGGTATACAGTGTAGGGTATAAAGTGTAGAGTGTAGGGTATAGAGTGTAGGGTATAGAGTGTAGGGTATAGAGTGTAGGGTATAGAGTGTAGAGTGTAGGGTATAGAGTGTAGGGTGTAGAGTGTAGGGTATAGAGTGTAGGGTGTAGAGTGTAGGGTATAAAGTGTAGGGTATAGAGTGTAGGGTGTAGAGTGTAGGGTATAGAGTGTAGAGTGTAGGGTATAGAGTGTATGGTATAATGTGTAGGGTATAGAGTGTAGGGTGTAGAGTGTAGGGTAAAGAGTGTAGGGTATAGAGTGTAGGATATAGAGTGTAGGGTATAGAGTGTAGAGTGTAGGTTCTATAGTGTAGGGTATAGAGTATAGAGTGTAGGGTATAGAGTGTAGGGTATAGAGTGTAGAGTGTAGAGTGTAGGGTATAGAGTGTAGAGTGTAGGGTATAGAGTGTAGGGTATAGAGTGTATGGTATAGAGTGTAAGGTATAGAGTGTAGGGTATAGAGTGTAGAGTGTAGGGATTAGAGTGTAGGGTATAGAGTGTATTGTATAGAGTGTAGAGTGTAGGGTATAGAGTGTAGGGTATAGATTGTAGGGTATAGAGTGTATTGTATAGGGTATAGAGTGTATGGTGTAGAGTGTAGGGTATAGAGTGTATAGTGTAGGTATAGAGTGTAGGGTATAGAGTGTAGAGTATAGAGTGTTTGGTATCGAGTGTAGAGTGTAGGGTATAGAGTGTAGGGTATATAGTGTAGGGTATAGAGTGTAGGGTATACAGTGTAGAGTGTAGGGATTAGAGTGTAGGGTATAGAGTGTAGGATGTAGAGTGTAGGGTATAGAGTGTAGGGTATAGAGTGTATGGTATAGAGTGTAGGGTATAGAGTGTTGGGTATAGATTGTAGGGTATAGAATGTAGAGTGTAGTGTATAGAGTATAGGGTATAGAGTGTATGGTGTAGAGTGTAGGGTATAGAGTGTATAGTGTAGGGTATAGAGTGCAGGGTATAGAGTGTATGGAATAGAGTGTATGGAATATAGTGTACTGTATAGATTGTAGGGTATAGAGTGTAGGATATAGAGCGTAGGGTGTAGGGTATAGATTGTAGGGTATAGAGTGTAGGGTATAGAGTGTAGGGTGTAGAGTGTATGGTATAGAGTGTACAGTATAGAGTGTATGGTATAGAGTGTAGAGTGTAGGGTATAGAGTGTATGTTATAGAGTGTAGGGTGTAGAGTGTAGGGTATAGAGTGTAGAAAGTAGGGTATAGGGTGTAGGGTATAGAGTGTAGGGTATAGAGTGTATGGTATAGAGTGTAGAGTGTAGGGTATAGAATGTAGAAAGTAGGGTATAGTGTGTAGGGTATAGAGTGTAGAGTGTAGGGTGTAGAGTGTAGGGTATATAGTGTAGATTGTATGGTATAGAGTGTAGGGTATAGAGTGTATAGTGTAGGGTATAGAGTGTAGAGTGTAGGGTATAGAGTGTAGGGTATAGAGTGTTGGGATATAGAGTGTAGGGTATAGAGTGTAGGGTATAGAGTGTAGTGTATAGATTTTAGGGTATAGAGTGTAGGGTATAGAGTGTAGAGTTTAGGGTATAGAGTGTAGGGTATAGAGTGTAGGGTATAGAGTGTAGGGTATAAAGTGTAGAGTGTAGGGTATAGAGTGTAGGGTATAGAGTGTAGGGTGTAGAGTGGAGAGTGTAAGGTATAGAGTGTAAGGTATAGAGTGTAGGGTATAGAGTGTATGTTATAGAGTGTAGGGTATAGAGTGTAGGGTATAGAGTGTAGGGTATAAAGTGTAGAGTGTAGGGTATAGAGTGTAGGGTATAGAGTGTAGAGTGTAGGATATAGAGTGTAGAGTGTAGGGTATAGAGTGTAGGGTATATAGTGTAGGGTATAGATTGTAGGGTATAGAGTGTAGGGTATAGAGTGTAGAGTGTAGGGTATAGAGTGTAGGGTATAGAGTGTAGAGTGTAGGGTATAGAGTGTATGGTATAGAGTGTAGGATGTAGAGTGCATGGTATAGAGTGTAGGGTATAGAGTGTAGAGTGTAGGGTATAGAGTGTAGGGTGTAGAGTGTAGGGTATAGAGTGTAGGGTGTAGAGTGTAGGGTATAAAGTGTAGGGTATAGAGTGTAGGGTGTAGAGTGTAGGGTATAGAGTGTAGAGTGTAGGGTATAGAGTGTATGGTATAATGTGTAGGGTATAGAGTGTAGGGTGTAGAGTGTAGGGTATAGAGTGTAGGGTATAGAGTGTAGGGTATAGAGTGTAGGGTATAGAGTGTAGAGTGTAGGTTCTATAGTGTAGGGTATAGAGTATAGAGTGTAGGGTATAGAGTGTAGGGTATAGAGTGTAGAGTGTAGAGTGTAGGGTATAGAGTGTATTGTGTAGGGTATAGAGTGTAGGGTATAGAGTGTATGGTATAGAGTGTAGGGTATAGAGTGTAGGGTATAGAGTGTAGAGTGTAGGGATTAGAGTGTAGGGTATAGAGTGTATTGTATAGAGTGTAGAGTGTAGGGTATAGAGTGTAGGGTATAGAGTGTTGGGCTATAGAGTGTAGGGTATAGAGTATAGGGTATAGAGTGTAGGGTATAGAGTGTAGGGTATACAGTGTAGGGTATAAAGTGTAGAGTGTAGGGTATAGAGTGTAGGGTATAGAGTGTAGGGTATAGAGTGTAGGGTATAGAGTGTAGAGTGTAGGGTATAGAGTGTAGGGTGTAGAGTGTAGGGTATAGAGTGTAGGGTGTAGAGTGTAGGGTATAAAGTGTAGGGTATAGAGTGTAGGGTGTAGAGTGTAGGGTATAGAGTGTAGAGTGTAGGGTATAGAGTGTATGGTATAATGTGTAGGGTATAGAGTGTAGGGTGTAGAGTGTAGGGTAAAGAGTGTAGGGTATAGAGTGTAGGATATAGAGTGTAGGGTATAGAGTGTAGAGTGTAGGTTCTATAGTGTAGGGTATAGAGTATAGAGTGTAGGGTATAGAGTGTAGGGTATAGAGTGTAGAGTGTAGGGTATAGAGTGTAGAGTGTAGGGTATAGAGTGTAGGGTATAGAGTGTATGGTATGGAGTGTAAGGTATAGAGTGTAGGGTATAGAGTGTAGAGTGTAGGGATTAGAGTGTAGGGTATAGAGTGTATTGTATAGAGTGTAGAGTGTAGGGTATAGAGTGTAGGGTATAGATTGTAGGGTATAGAGTGTATTGTATAGGGTATAGAGTGTATGGTGTAGAGTGTAGGGTATAGAGTGTATAGTGTAGGTATAGAGTGTAGGGTATAGAGTGTAGAGTATAGAGTGTTTGGTATCGAGTGTAGAGTGTAGGGTATAGAGTGTAGGGTATATAGTGTAGGGTATAGAGTGTAGGGTATACAGTGTAGAGTGTAGGGATTAGAGTGTAGGGTATAGAGTGTAGGATGTAGAGTGTAGGGTATAGAGTGTAGGGTATAGAGTGTATGGTATAGAGTGTAGGGTATAGAGTGTTGGGTATAGATTGTAGGGTATAGAATGTAGAGTGTAGTGTATAGAGTATAGGGTATAGAGTGTATGGTGTAGAGTGTAGGGTATAGAGTGTATAGTGTAGGGTATAGAGTGCAGGGTATAGAGTGTATGGAATAGAGTGTATGGAATATAGTGTACTGTATAGATTGTAGGGTATAGAGTGTAGGATATAGAGCGTAGGGTGTAGGGTATAGATTGTAGGGTATAGAGTGTAGGGTATAGAGTGTAGGGTGTAGAGTGTATGGTATAGAGTGTACAGTATAGAGTGTATGGTATAGAGTGTAGGGTATAGAGTGTATGGTATAGAGTGTAGGGTGTAGAGTGTATAGTATAGAGTGTAGGGTACAGAGTGTAGAGTGTAGGGTATAGAGTGTAGGGTATAGAGTGTAGGGTATAGAGTGTAGGGTATAAAGTGTAGAGTGTAGGGTATAGAGTGTAGGGTATAGAGTGTAGGGTATAGAGTGTAGGGTATAGAGTGTAGAGTGTAGGGTGTAGAGTGTAGGGTGTAGAGTGTAAGGTATAGAGTGTAGGGTATAGAGTGTATGTTATAGAGTGTAGGGTGTAGAGTGTAGAGTGTAGGGTATAGAGTGTAGGGTATAGAGTGTATGGTATAGAGTGTAGGGTATAGAGTGTAGAGTGTAGGATATAGAGTGTAGAGTGTAGGGTATAAAGTGTAGGGTATATAGTGTAGGGTATAGAGTGTAGGGTATAGAGTGTAGGGTATAGAGTGTATGGTATAGAGTGTAGAGTGTAGGGTATAGAGTGTAGAAAGTAGGGTATAGTGTGTAGGGTATAGAGTGTAGAGTGTAGGGTATAGAGTGTAGGGTATAGAGTGTAGATTGTATGGTATAGAGTGTAGGGTATAGAGTGTATAGTGTAGGGTATAGAGTGTAGAGTGTAGGGTATAGAGTGTAGGGTATAGAGTGTTGGGATATAGAGTGTAGGGTATAGAGTGTCGGGTATAGAGTGTAGGGTATAGATTGTAGGGTATAGAGTGTAGGGTATAGAGTGTAGGGTATAGAGTGTATGGTATAGATTGTAGGCTATAGAGTGTAGGGTATAGAGTGTAGAGTGTAGGGTATAGAGTGTAGAAAGTAGGGTATATTGTGTAGGGTATGAAGTGTAGAGTGTAGGGTATAGAGTGTAGGGTATAGAGTGTAGATTGTATAGTATAGAGTGTAGGGTATAGAGTGTATAGTGTAGGGTGTAGAGTGTAGGGTATAGAGTGTAGGGTATAGAGTGTTGGGATATAGAGTGTAGGGTATAGAGTGTAGGGTATAGAGTGTAGGGTATAAAGTGTAGAGTGTAGGGTATAGAGTGTAGGGTATAGAGTGTAGGGTATAAAGTGTAGGGTATAGAGTGTAGAGTGTAGGGTGTAGAGTGTAGGCTATAGAGTGTAAGATATAGAGTGTAGGGTATAGAGTGTATGTTATAGAGTGTAGGGTATAGAGTGTAGAGTGTAGGGTATAGAGTGTAGGGTATAGAGTGTAGGGTATAAAGTGTAGAGTGTAGGGTATAGAGTGTAGGGTATAGAGTGTAGAATATAGAGTGTAGGGTATAGAGTGTAGAGTGTAGGGTGTAGAGTGTAGGGTATAGAGTGTAAGATATAGAGTGTAGGGTATAGAGTGTATGTTATAGAGTGTAGGGTATAGAGTGTAGAGTGTAGGGTATAGAGTGTAGGGTATAGAGTGTAGGGTATAGAGTGTAGGGTATAGAGTGTAGGGTATAAAGTGTAGAGTGTAGGGTATAGAGTGTAGGGTTTAGAGTGTATGTTATAGAGTGTAGGGTATAGAGTGTAGAGTGTAGGATATAGAGTGTAGAGTGTAGGGTATAAAGTGTAGGGTATATAGTGTAGGGTATAGAGTGTAGGGTATAGAGTGTAGGGTATAGAGTATATGGTATAGAGTGTAGAGTGTAGGGTATAGAGTGTAGAAAGTAGGGTATAGTGTGTAGGGTATAGAGTGTAGAGTGTAGGGTATAGAGTGTAGGGTATAGAGTGTAGATTGTATGGTATAGAGTGTAGGGTATAGAGTGTATAGTGTAGGGTATAGAGTGTAGAGTGTAGGGTATAGAGTGTAGGGTATAGAGTGTTGGGATATAGAGTGTAGGGTATAGAGTGTCGGGTATAGAGTGTAGGGTATAGATTGTAGGGTATAGAGTGTTGGGATATAGAGTGTAGGGTATAGAGTGTAGGGTATAGAGTGTAGGGTATAAAGTGTAGAGTGTAGGGTATAGAGTGTAGGGTATAGAGTGTAGGGTATAAAGTGTAGGGTATAGAGTGTAGAGTGTAGGGTGTAGAGTGTAGGCTATAGAGTGTAAGATATAGAGTGTAGGGTATAGAGTGTATGTTATAGAGTGTAGGGTATAGAGTGTAGAGTGTAGGGTATAGAGTGTAGGGTATAGAGTGTAGGGTATAAAGTGTAGAGTGTAGGGTATAGAGTGTAGGGTATAGAGTGTAGAATATAGAGTGTAGGGTATAGAGTGTAGAGTGTAGGGTGTAGAGTGTAGGGTATAGAGTGTAAGATATAGAGTGTAGGGTATAGAGTGTATGTTATAGAGTGTAGGGTATAGAGTGTAGAGTGTAGGGTATAGAGTGTAGGGTATAGAGTGTAGGGTATAGAGTGTAGGGTATAGAGTGTAGGGTATAAAGTGTAGAGTGTAGGGTATAGAGTGTAGGGTTTAGAGTGTATGTTATAGAGTGTAGGGTATAGAGTGTAGAGTGTAGGATATAGAGTGTAGAGTGTAGGGTATAAAGTGTAGGGTATATAGTGTAGGGTATAGAGTGTAGGGTATAGAGTGTAGGGTATAGAGTATATGGTATAGAGTGTAGAGTGTAGGGTATAGAGTGTAGAAAGTAGGGTATAGTGTGTAGGGTATAGAGTGTAGAGTGTAGGGTATAGAGTGTAGGGTATAGAGTGTAGATTGTATGGTATAGAGTGTAGGGTATAGAGTGTATAGTGTAGGGTATAGAGTGTAGAGTGTAGGGTATAGAGTGTAGGGTATAGAGTGTTGGGATATAGAGTGTAGGGTATAGAGTGTCGGGTATAGAGTGTAGGGTATAGATTGTAGGGTATAGAGTGTAGGGTATAGAGTATATAGTATAGGGTATAGAGTGTAGGGTATAGAGTGTAGAGTGTAGGGTATAGAGTGTAGGGTATAGAGTGTAGGGTATAGAGTGTAGGGTATATAGTGTAGAGTGTAGGGTATAGAGTGTATGTTATAGAGTGTAGGGTGTAGAGTGTAGGGTATAGAGTGTAGAAAGTAGGGTATAGGGTGTAGGGTATAGAGTGTAGGGTATAGAGTGTATGGTATAGAGTGTAGAGTGTAGGGTATAGAGTGTAGAAAGTAGGGTATAGTGTGTAGGGTATAGAGTGTAGAGTGTAGGGTGTAGAGTGTAGGGTATAGAGTGTAGATTGTATGGTATAGAGTGTAGGGTATAGAGTGTATAGTGTAGGGTATAGAGTGTAGAGTGTAGGGTATAGAGTGTAGGGTATAGAGTGTAGTGTATAGATTTTAGGGTATAGAGTGTAGGGTATAGAGTGTAGAGTTTAGGGTATAGAGTGTAGGGTATAGAGTGTAGGGTATAGAGTGTAGGGTATAAAGTGTAGAGTGTAGGGTATAGAGTGTAGGGTATAGAGTGTAGGGTGTAGAGTGGAGAGTGTAAGGTATAGAGTGTAAGGTATAGAGTGTAGGGTATAGAGTGTATGTTATAGAGTGTAGGGTATAGAGTGTAGGGTATAGAGTGTAGGGTATAGAGTGTAGGGTATAAAGTGTAGAGTGTAGGGTATAGAGTGTAGGGTATAGAGTGTAGAGTGTAGGATATAGAGTGTAGAGTGTAGGGTATAGAGTGTAGGGTATATAGTGTAGGGTATAGATTGTAGGGTATAGAGTGTAGGGTATAGAGTGTAGAGTGTAGGGTATAGAGTGTAGGGTATAGAGTGTAGAGTGTAGGGTATAGAGTGTATGGTATTGAGTGTAGGATGTAGAGTGCATGGTATAGAGTGTAGGGTATAGAGTGTAGAGTGTAGGGTATAGAGTGTAGGGTGTAGAGTGTAGGGTATAGAGTGTAGGGTGTAGAGTGTAGGGTATAAAGTGTAGGGTATAGAGTGTAGGGTGTAGAGTGTAGGTCTATAGAGTGTAGAGTGTAGGGTATAGAGTGTATGGTATAATGTGTAGGGTATAGAGTGTAGGGTGTAGAGTGTAGGGTATAGAGTGTAGGGTATAGAGTGTAGGGTATAGAGTGTAGGGTATAGAGTGTAGAGTGTAGGTTCTATAGTGTAGGGTATAGAGTATAGAGTGTAGGGTATAGAGTGTAGGGTATAGAGTGTAGAGTGTAGAGTGTAGGGTATAGAGTGTAGAGTGTAGGGTATAGAGTGTAGGGTATAGAGTGTATGGTATAGAGTGTAGGGTATAGAGTGTAGGGTATAGAGTGTAGAGTGTAGGGATTAGACTGTAGGGTATAGAGTGTATTGTATAGAGTGTAGAGTGTAGGGTATAGAGTGTAGGGTATAGAGTGTACGGTATAGAGTGTTGGGCTATAGAGTGTAGGGTATAGAGTATAGGGTATAGAGTGTAGGGTATAGAGTGTAGGGTATACAGTGTAGGGTATAAAGTGTAGAGTGTAGGGTATAGAGTGTAGGGTATAGAGTGTAGGGTATAGAGTGTAGAGTGTAGGGTATAGAGTGTAGGGTGTAGAGTGTAGGGTATAGAGTGTAGGGTGTAGAGTGTAGGGTATAAAGTGTAGGGTATAGAGTGTAGGGTGTAGAGTGTAGGGTATAGAGTGTAGAGTGTAGGGTATAGAGTGTATGGTATAATGTGTAGGGTATAGAGTGTAGGGTGTAGGGTATAGAGTGTAGGGTATATAGTGTAGGGTATAGATTGTAGGGTATAGAGTGTAGGGTATAGAGTGTAGAGTGTAGGGTATAGAGTGTAGGGTATAGAGTGTAGAGTGTAGGGTATAGAGTGTATGGTATAGAGTGTAGGATGTAGAGTGCATGGTATAGAGTGTAGGGTATAGAGTGTAGAGTGTAGGGTATAGAGTGTAGGGTGTAGAGTGTAGGGTATAGAGTGTAGGGTGTAGAGTGTAGGGTATAAAGTGTAGGGTATAGAGTGTAGGGTGTAGAGTGTAGGGTATAGAGTGTAGAGTGTAGGGTATAGAGTGTATGGTATAATGTGTAGGGTATAGAGTGTAGGGTGTAGAGTATACTCTATACCCTACACTCTATACCCTACACTCTATACCCTACACTCTACACTCTGTACCCTACACTCTATACTATACACTCTACACCCTACACTCTATACCATACACTCTATACACTACACTCTACACTCTATATCATACACTCTATACTGTACACTCTATACCATACACTCTACACCCTACACTCTATACCATGCACTCTATACCCTACACTCTACACTCTATACCCTACACTCTATACCCTACAATCTATACCCTACACCCTACGCTCTATACCCTACACTCTATACCCTACACTCTACACTCTATACCGTACACTATATTCCATACACTCTATTCCATACACTCTATACCCTGCACTCTATACCCTACACTATACACTCTATACCCTACACTCTACACCATACACTCTATACCCTACACTCTACACTCTATTCCCTACACTCTATACCATACATTCTATACCCTACACTCTATACCCTACACTCTATACCCTACACTCTATACTCTACACTCTATACCCTACACTCTATACCATACACTCTATACCCTACACTCTACACTCTATTCCCTACACTCTATACCATACACTCTATAACCTACACTCTATACCCTACACTCTATACCCTACACTCTACACTCTATACCATACACTCTATACCCTAAACTCTATACCCTACACTCTACACTCTATACCCTACACTCTATATCCTACACTCTATACCCTACACTCTATACCCTACACTCTATACCCTACACTCTACACTCTATACCATACACTCTATACCCTACACTCTAAACCCTACACTCTATACCCTACACTATACACTCTATACCCTACACTCTACACCATACACTCTATCCCCTAGACTCTATACCCTACATTCTACACTCTATACCCTACAATCTATACCCTACACTTTATACCCTACACTCTACACTCTATACCCTACACTCTATACCATACACTCTAAACCCTAGACGCTATACCCTACACTCTATACCCTAAACTCTACACTCTATACCCTACACTCTACACTCAATACCCTACACTCTATATCCTACACTCTATACCCTACACTCTACACTTTATACCCTACACTGTATACCCTACACTCTATACCCTACACTCTATACCCTACACTCTATACCCTACACTCTATAGCCCAACACTCTATACCGTACACTCTATACCCTACACTAATAATAATAATAATCTTTATTTTTATATAGCGCTAACATATTCCGCAGCGCTTTACAGTTTGCACACATTATCATCACTGTCCCCGATGGGGCTCACAATCTAGAATCCCTACCAGTATGTCTTTGGAATGTGGGAGGAAACCGGAGTGCCCGGAGGAAACCCACGCAAACACGGAGAGAACATACAAACTCTTTGCAGATGTTGTCCTGGGTGGGATTAGAACCCAGGACCCCAGCGCTGCAAGGCTGCAGTGCTAACCACTGCGCCACCATGCTGCCCTGCACTCTATACCCTACACTCTACACTCTATACCCTACACTCTAATCCCTACACTCTACACTCTATACCCTACACTCTATACCCTACACTCTATACCATACACTCTATACCCTACACTCTATACCCTACACTCTACACTCTACACTCTATACCATACACTCTATACCCTACACTCTACACTCTATACCATACACTCTATACTGTACACTCTATACCATACACTCTACACCATACACTCTATACCATGCACTCTATACCCACACTCTACACTCTATACCCTACACTCTATACCCTACAATTTATACCCTACACCCTACGCTCTATACCCTACACTCTATACCCTACTCTCTACACTCTATACCGTACACTATATTCCATACACACTATTCCATACACTCTATACCCTGCACTCTATACCCTACACTATACACTCTATACCCTACAATCTACACCATACACTCTATACCCTATACTCTATACACTACACTCTACATTCTATACCCTACAATCTATACCCAACACTCTATACCCTACACTCTATACCATACACTCTATACCCTACACTCTATACCCTACACTCTACACCCTACACTCTATACCCTACACTCTACACCCTACACTCTATGCCCTACACATTATACCATACACTCTATACCCTACACTCTACACTGTATACCATACACTCTATACCCTACACTATATACCCTACACTCTATACCCTACACTCTACACTCTATACCCAACACTCTATACTCTACACTCTATACCCTACACTCTATACCATACACTCCATACCCTACACTCTACACTCTATACCCTACACTCTACTCTTTATACCCTACACTCTATACCCTACACTCTACACTCTATACCCTACACTCTACACTCTATACCCTACACTCTATACCCTACTCTATACCATAAACTCTATACCCTACACTCTATACCCTACACTCTACACTCTATACCCTACACTCTACACTCTACACCCTACACTCTATACCCTACACTCTATACTCTATACCCTGCACTATATACCCTACACTCTACACTCTATACCCTACACTCTATACCCTACACTCTGTACCCTACACTCTACACCCTACACTCTATGCCCTACACATTATACCATACACTCTATACCCTACACTCTACACTCTATACCCTACACTCTACACCCTACACTCTATACCCTACACTTTATACCCTACACTCTACACTCTATACCCTACACTCTATACCCTACACTCTACACCCTACACTCTATACCCTACACTCTACACTCTATACCCTACACTCTATACCATACACTCTACACCCTACACTCTATACCATACACTCTATACCCTACACTCTACACTCTATACCCCACACTCTATACCCTACACTCTACACTCTATACCCTACACTCTATACCCTACACTCTATACCCTACACTATATACCCTACACTCTATACCCTACACTCTACACTCTATATCCTACACTCTACACTCTATACCCTACACTCTATAACATACACTCTAAACCCTACACTCTATGCCCTACACTCTACACTTTATACCCTACACTCTATACCCTACACTCTATACCCTACACTCTACACTCTATACCCTACACTCTATAACATACACTCTATACCCTACACTCTATACCTTACACTCTCCACTCTACACCCTACACTCTACACTCTATACCCTACACTCTATTCCCTACACTCTACACTTTATACCCTACACTCTATACCCTACACTCTATACCCTACACTCTATACCCTAAACTCTACACTCTATACCCTACACTCTATACCCTACACTATATACTCTATACCCTACACTCTATTCCCTACAATCTATACCCTACACTCTATACCCTACACTCTATACCCTACACTCTATATCCCAACACTCTATACCCTACACTCTATACCCTACACTCTACACTCTATACCCTACACTATACACTCTATACCCTACACTCTATACCATACAATCTACACTCTATACCCTACACTCTATATCATACACTATATACCCTACACTCTACACTCTATACCCCACACTCTACACTCTATACCCTACACTCTGCACCCTACACTCTATACCATACTCTCTATTCCATACACTCTTTACCATACACTCTATACCCTACACTCTACACTCTACAATCTATATCCTACTCTCTACACTCTATACCTTACACTCTATACCAAACACTATATACCATACACAATATATCATACACTCTATACCGTACACTCTATACCCTACACTCTATACCCTACACTCTATACCCTACACTCTATACCCTACACTCTATACCCTACACACTATACCCTACTTTCTACACTCTATACCCTACACTCTATACCATACACTCTATACCCTACACTCTATACCCTACACACTACACCCTACTTTCTACACTCTATACCCTACACTCTACACTCTATACCCTACACTCTATAACATACACTCTATACCCTACACTCTATACCTTACACTCTATACCCTACACTCTCCACTCTACACCCTACACTCTACACTCTATACCCTACACTCTACACTTTATACCCTACACTCTATACCCTACACTCTATACCCTACACTCTATACCCTACACTCTATACCCTACACTATATACTCTATACCCTACACTCTATACCCTACACTCTATACCCTACAATCTATACCCTACACTCTATACCCGACACTCTATACCCTACACTCTACATCCCAACACTCTATACCCTACACTCTATACCCTACACTCTACACTCTATACCCCACACTCTACACTCTATACCCTACACTCTACACCCTACACTCTATACCATACTCTCTATTCCATACAGTCTTTACCATACACTCTATACCCTACACTCTACACTCTACAATCTATATCCTACTCTCTACACTCTATACCTTACACTCTATACCAAACACTATATACCATACACAATATATCATACACTCTATACCGTACACTCTATACCCTACACTCTATACCCTACACTCCATACCCTACACTCTATACCCTACACTCTATACCCTACACACTATACCCTACTTTCTACACTCTATACCCTACACTCTATACCATACACTCTATACCCTACACTCTATACCCAACACACTACACCCTACTTTCTACACTCTATACCCTACACTCTACACTCTATACCCTACACTCTATAACATACACTCTATACCCTACACTCTATACCTTACACTCTATACCCTACACTCTCCACTCTACACCCTACACTCTATACCCTACACTCTACACTTTATACCCTACACTCTATACCCTACACTCTATACCCTACACTCTATACCCTACACTCTACACTCTATACCCTACACTCTATACCCTACACTATATACTCTATACCCTACACTCTATACCCTACACTCTATACCCTACAATCTATACCATACACTCTATACCCGACACTCTATACCCTACACTCTATATCCCAACACTCTATACCCTACACTCTATACCCTACACTCTACACTCTATACCCTACACTATACACTCTATACCCTACACTCTATACCATACAATCTACACTCTATACCCTACACTCTATACCCTACACTCTACACTCTATACCCTACACACTATACCCTACTTTCTACACTCTATACCCTACACTCTACACTCTATACCATACACTCTATACCCTACACTCTATACCCTACACTCTATACCCTACACTATATACCCTACACTTTATACCCTACACTCTACACTCTATATCCTACACTCTACACTCTATACCCTACACTCTATACCCTACACTCTATACCCTACACTCTATACCCTACACTCTACACTCTACACCCTACACTCTATAACATACACTCTATACCCTACACTCTATACCTTACACTCTACACCCTACACTCTACACCCTACACTCTACACTCTATACCCTACACTCTATACCCTACACTCTATACCCTACACTCTACACTTTATACCCTACACTCTATACCCTACACTCTATACCCTACACTCTATACCCTACACTCTATACCCTACACTCTACACTCTGTACCCTACACTCTATACTATACACTCTACACCCTACACTCTATACCATACACTCTATACCCTACACTCTACACTCTATACCATACACTCTATACTGTACACTCTTTACCATACACTCTACACCCTACACTCTATACCCTACACTCTATACCCTACAATCTATACCCTACACCCTACGCTCTATATCCTACACTCTATACCCTACACTCTATACCGTACACTATATTCCATACACTCTATTGCATACACTCTATACCCTGCACTCTATACCCTACACTGTACACTCTATACCCTACACTCTACACCATACACTCGATACCCTATACTCTATACACTACACTCTACATTCTATACCCTACAATCTATACCCAACACTCTATACCCTACACTCTATACCATACACTCTATACCCTACACTCTATACCCTACACTCTACACCCTACACTCTATACCCTACACTCTAATCCCTACACTCTACACTGTATACCCTACACTCTATACCCTACACTATATACCCTACACTCTATACCCTACACTCTACACTCTATACCAAACACTCTATACTCTACACTCTATACCCTACACTCTATACCCTACACTATACACTCTATACCCTACACTCTACACCATACACTCTATACCCTATACAATACACTCTATACCCTACAATCTATACCCTACACTCTATACCCTACACTCTACACTCTATACCGTACACTCTATACCATACACTCTATACCCTACACTCTATATCCTACACTCTATACCCTACACTCTACACTCTATACCCTACACTCTATACCATACACTCTAAACCCTACACTCTATACCCTACACTCTATAACCTAAACTCTACACTCTATACCCTACACTCTACACTCTACACCCTACACTCTATACCCTACACTCTATACCCTACACTCTATACCCTACACTCTACACTTTATACCCTACACTGTATACCCTACACTCTATACCCTACACTCTATAGCCCAACACTCTATACCGTACACTCTATACCCTACACTCTATACCCTACACTCTACACTCTATACCCTACACTCTATACCCTACACTCTAATCCCTACACTCTACACTCTATACCCTACACTCTATACCCTACACTCTATACCCTACACTCTATACCCTACACTCTACATTCTATACCTTACACTCTACACTCTACACTCTATACCCTACACTCTATACCCTACACTCTATACTCTATACCCTACACTATATACCCTACACTCTACACTCTATACCCTACACTCTATACCCTACACTCTATACCCTACACTCTACACCCCACACTCTATACCCTACACATTATACCATACACTCTATACCCTACACTCTACACTCTATACCCTACACCCTACACTCTATACCCTACACTTTATACCCTACACTCTACACTCTATACCCTACACTCTACACCCTACACTCTATACCCTACACTCTACACTCTATACCCTACACTCTATACCATACACTCTACACCTTACACTCTATACCATACACTCTATATCCTACACTCTACACTCTATACCCTACACTCTATACCCTACACTCTACACTCTATACCCTACACTCTATACCCTACACTCTATACCCTACACTATATACCCTACACTCTATACCCTACACTCTACACTCTATATCCTACACTCTACACTCTATACCCTACACTCTATAACATACACTCTAAACCCTACACTCTATACCCTACACTCTACACTTTATACACTACACTCTATACCCTACACTCTATACCCTACACTCTATACCCTACACTCTACACTCTATACCCTACACTCTATAACATACACTCTATACCCTACACTCTATACCTTACACTCTATACCCTACACTCTCCACTCTACACCCTACACTCTACACTCTATACCCTACACTCTATACCCTACACTCTACACTTTATACCCTACACTCTATACCCTACACTCTATACCCTACACTCTATACCCTACACTCTACACTCTATAACCTACACTCTATACCCTACACTATATACTCTATACCCTACACTCTATAGCCTACACTCTATACCCTACAATCTATACCCTACACTCTATACCCTACACTCTATACCCTACACTCTATATCCCAACACTCTATACCCTACACTCTATACCCTACACTCTACACTATATACCCTACACTATACACTCTATACCCTACACTCTATACCATACAATCTACACTCTATACCCTACACTCTATACCCTACACTCTACACTCTATACCCTACACACTATACCCTACTTTCTACACTCTATACCCTACACTCTACACTCTATACCATACACTCTATACCCTACACTCTATACCCTACACACTATACCCTACTTTCTACAGTCTATACTCTACACTCTATACCCTACACTCTACACTCTATACCTACACTCTATAACATACACTCTATACCCTACACTCTATACCTTACACTCTATACCCTACACTCTCCACTCTACACCCTACACTCTACACTCTATACCCTACACTCTATACCCTACACTCTACACTTTATACCCTACACTCTATACCCTACACTCTATACCCTACACTCTATACCCTACACTCTACACTCTATACCCTACACTCTATACCCTACACTATATACTCTATACCCTACACTCTATACCCTACACTCTTTACCCTACAATCTATACCCTACACTCTATACCCGACACTCTATACCCTACACTCTATATCCCAACACTCTATACCCTACACTCTATACCCTACACTCTATACCCTACACTATACACTCTATACCCTACACTCTATACCATACAATCTACACTCTATACCCTACACTCTATACCCTACACTCTACACTCTATACCCTACACACTATATTCTACTTTCTACACTCTATACCCTACACTCTACACTCTATACCCTACACTCTATACCCTACACTCTATACCCTACACTATATACCCTACACTCTATACCCTACACTCTACACTCTATACCCTACACTCTATAACATACACTCTAAACCCTACACTCTATACCCTACACTCTACACTTTATACCCTACACTCTATACCCTACACTCTATACCCTACACTCTATACCCTACACTCTATACCCTACACTCTATAACATACACTCTATACCCATCACTCTATACCTTACACTCTATACCCTACACTCTACACTCTACACCCTACATTCTACACTCTATACCCTACACTCTATACCCTACACTCTATACCCTACACTCTATAACCTACACTCTACACTTTATACCCTACACTCTATACCCTACACTCTATACCCTACACTCTATACCCTACACTCTACACTCTATACCCTACACTCTATACCCTACACTATATACTCTATACCCTACACTCTATACCCTACACTCTATACCCTACAATCTATACCCTACACTCTATACCCTACACTCTATACCCTACACTCTATATCCCAACACTCTATACCCTACACTCTATACCCTACACTCTACACTCTATACCCTACACTATACACTCTATACCCTACACTCTATACCATACAATCTACACTCTATACCCTACACTATATACCCTACACTCTACACTCTATACCCTACACACTATACCCTACTTTCTACACTCTATACCCTACACTCTACACTCTATACCCTACACTCTATACCATACAATCTATACCATACACTCTATACCATACACTCTATACCCTACACTCTATACCCTACACTCTATACCCTACACTCTACACACTATACCCTACACTCTATACCCTACACTCTATACCCTGCAATCTATACCATACACTCTATACCCTACACTCTATACCATACACTCTATACCCTACACTCTATACCCTACACTCTATACCCTACACTCTACACACTATACCCTACACTCTACACCCTACACTCTATACCATACACTCTATTCCATACACTCTATACCCTACACTCTATACCCTACACTCTACACTCTAAAATCTATACCCTACTCTCTACACTCTATACCTTACACTCTATACCAAACACTCTATACCCTACACTATATACCATACACTCTATATCATACACTTTATACCGTACACTCTATACCATACACACTATACCCTACACTCTATACCCTACACTCTACACTCTGTACCCTACACTCTATACTATACACTCTACACCCTACACTCTATACCATACACTCTATATCCTACACTCTACACTCTATACCATACACTCTATACTGTACACTCTATACCATACACTCTACACCCTACCCTCTATATCATGCACTCTATACCCTACACTCTACACTCTATACCCTACAATCTATACCCTACACCATACGATCTATACCCTACACTCTATACCCTACACTCTACACTCTATACCGTACACTATATTCCATACACTCTATTCCATACACTCTATACCCTGCACTCTATACCCTACACTATACACTCTATACCCTACACTCTACACCATACACTCTATACCCTACACTCTACACTCTATTCCCTACACTCTATACCATACATTCTATACCCTACACTCTATACCCTACACTCTATACCCTACACTCTATACTCTACACTCTATACCCTACACTCTATACCATACACTCTACACCATACAATCTACACTCTATTCCCTACACTCTATACCATACGCTATATACCCTACACTCTATACCCTACACTCTATACCCTACACTATACACTCTATACCCTACACTCTACACTCTATACCATACACTCTATACCCTAAACTCTATACCCTACACTCTACACTCTATACCCTACACTCTATACCCTACACTCTATACCCTACACTCTATACCCTACACCCTATACCATACACTCTATACCCTACACTCTACACTCTATACCCTACACTCTATACCCTACACTCTAAACCCTACACTCTATACCCTACACTCTACACTCTATACCCTACACACTATACCCTACTTTCTACACTCTATACCCTATACTCTACACTCTATACCCTACACTCTATACCCTACAATCTATACCATACACTCTATACCATACACTTTATACCCTACACTCTGTACCCTACACTCTACACTCTATACCCTACACTCTATACCCTACACTCTATACCCTGCAATCTATACCATACACTCTATACCCTACACTCTATATCATACACTCTATACCCTACACTCTACACTCTATACCCCACACTCTACACTCTATACCCTACACTCTACACTCTATACTATACACTCTACACCCTACACTCTATACCATACACTCTATACCCTACACTCTACACACTATACCCTACACTGTATACCCTACACTCTATACCCTACACTCTATACCCTACACTCTATACCCTACACTCTATACCCTACACTCTACACCCTACACTCTATACCCTACACATTATACCATACACTCTATACCCTACACTCTACACTCTATACCCTACACCCTACACTCTATACCCTACACTTTATACCCTACACTCTACACTCTATACCCTACACTCTATACCATACACTCTACACCCTACACTCTATACCATACACTCTATACCCTACACTCTACACTCTATACCCTACACTCTATACCCTACACTCTACACTCTATACCCTACACTCTATACCCTACACTCTATACCCTACACTATATACCCTACACTCTATACCCTACACTCTACACTCTATATCCTACACTCTACACTCTAAACCCTACACTCTATACCCTACACTCTACACCTGATACCCTACACTCTATACCCTACACTCTACACCTGATACCCTACACTCTATACCCTACACTCTATACCCTACACTCTATACCCTACACTCTACACTCTATACCCTAGACTCTATAACATACACTCTATACCCTACACTCTATACCTTACACTCTATACCCTACACTCTCCACTCTACACCCTACACTCTACACTCTATACCCTACACTCTATACCCTACACTCTACACTTTATACCCTACACTCTATACCCTACACTCTATACCCTACACTCTATACCCTACACTCTACACTCTATAACCTACACTCTATACCCTACACTATATACTCTATACCCTACACTCTATACCCTACACTCTATACCCTACAATCTATACCCTACACTCTATACCCTACACTCTATACCCTACACTCTATATCCCAACACTCTATACCCTACACTCTATACCCTACACTCTACACTATATACCCTACACTATACACTCTATACCCTACACTCTATACCATACAATCTACACTCTATACCCTACACTCTATACCCTACACTCTACACTCTATACCCTACACACTATACCCTACTTTCTACACTCTATACCCTACACTCTACACTCTATACCATACACTCTATACCCTACACTCTATACCCTACACACTATACCCTACTTTCTACACCCTATACCCTACACTCTATACCCTACACTCTACACTCTATACCTACACTCTATAACATACACTCTATACCCTACACTCTATACCTTACACTCTATACCCTACACTCTCCACTCTACACCCTACACTCTACACCCTACACTCTATACCCTACACTCTACACTTTATACCCTACACTCTATACCCTACACTCTATACCCTACACTCTATACCCTACACTCTACACTCTATACCCTACACTCTATACCCTACACTATATACTCTATACCCTACACTCTATACCCTACACTCTTTACCCTACAATCTATACCCTACACTCTATACCCGACACTCTATACCCTACACTCTATATCCCAACACTCTATACCCTACACTCTATACCCTACACTCTACACTCTATACCCTACACTATACACTCTATACCCTACACTCTATACCATACAATCTACACTCTATACCCTACACTCTATACCCTACACTCTACACTCTATACCCTACACACTATACCCTACTTTCTACACTCTATACCCTACACTCTACACTCTATACCCTACACTCTTTACCCTATACTCTATACCCTACACTATATACCCTACACTCTATACCCTACATTCTACACTCTATACCCTACACTC
The DNA here is from genome assembly GCF_032444005.1 of Ranitomeya imitator. NCBI lineage: Eukaryota > Metazoa > Chordata > Amphibia > Anura > Dendrobatidae > Ranitomeya > Ranitomeya imitator. The sequence continues at coordinate 1,026,416 of NW_027193402.1, forward strand.
TATAACATACACTCTAAACCCTACACTCTATACCCTACACTCTACACTTTATACCCTACACTCTATACCCTACACTCTATACCCTACACTCTATACCCTACACTCTATACCCTACACTCTATAACATACACTCTATACCCAACACTCTATACCTTACACTCTATACCCTACACTCTACACTCTACACCCTACACTCTACACTCTATACCCTACACTCTATACCATACACTCTATACCCTACACTCTATAACCTACACTCTACACTTTATACCCTACACTCTATACCCTACACTCTATACCCTACACTCTATACCCTACACTCTACACTCTATACCCTACACTCTATACCCTACACTATATACTCTATACCCTACACTCTATACCCTACACTCTATACCCTACAACCTATACCCTACACTCTATACCCTACACTCTATACCCTACACTCTATATCCCAACACTCTATACCCTACACTATATACCCTACACTATACACTCTATACCCTACACTCTATACCATACAATCTACACTCTATACCCTACACTCTATACCCTACACTCTACACTCTATACCCTACACACTATACCCTACTTTCTACACTCTATACCCTACACTCTACACTCTATACCATACACTCTATACCCTACACTCTATACCCTACACACTATACCCTACTTTCTACACTCTATACCCTACACTCTATACCCTACACTCTACACTCTATACCTACACTCTATAACATACACTCTATACCCTACACTCTATACCTTACACTCTATACCCTACACTCTCCACTCTACACCCTACACTCTACACCCTACACTCTATACCCTACACTCTACACTTTATACCCTACACTCTATACCCTACACTCTATACCCTACACTCTATACCCTACACTCTACACTCTATACCCTACACTCTATACCCTACACTATATACTCTATACCCTACACTCTATACCCTACACTCTTTACCCTACAATCTATACCCTACACTCTATACCCGACACTCTATACCCTACACTCTATATCCCAACACTTTATACCCTACACTCTATACCCTACACTCTACACTCTATACCCTACACTATACACTCTATACCCTACACTCTATACCATACAATCTACACTCTATACCCTACACTCTATACCCTACACTCTACACTCTATACCCTACACACTATACCCTACTTTCTACACTCTATACCCTACACTCTACACTCTATACCCTACACTCTATACCCTACACTCTATACCCTACACTATATACCCTACACTCTATACCCTACACTCTACACTCTATACCCTACACTCTATAACATACACTCTAAACCCTACACTCTATACCCTACACTCTACACTTTATACCCTACACTCTATACCCTACACTCTATACCCTACACTCTATACCCTACACTCTATACCCTACACTCTATAACATACACTCTATACCCAACACTCTATACCTTACACTCTATACCCTACACTCTACACTCTACACCCTACACTCTACACTCTATACCCTACACTCTATACCATACACTCTATACCCTACACTCTATAACCTACACTCTACACTTTATACCCTACACTCTATACCCTACCCTCTATACCCTACACTCTACACTCTATACCCTACACTCTATACCCTACACTATATACTCTATAACCTACACTCTATACCCTACACTCTATACCCTACAATCTATACCCTACACTCTATACCCTACACTCTATACCCTACACTCTATATCCCAACACTCTATACCCTACACTCTATACCCTACACTCTACACTCTATACCCTACACTATACACTCTATACCCTACACTCTATACCATACAATCTACACTCTATACCCTACACTCTATACCCTACACTCTACACTCTATACCCTACACACTATACCCTACTTTCTACACTCTATACCCTACACTCTACACTCTATACCCTACACTCTATACCCTACAATCTATACCATACACTCTATACCATACACTCTATACCCTACACTCTATACCCTACACACTATACCCTACACTCTACACACTATACCCTACACTCTATACCCTACACTCTATACCCTGCAAACTATACCATACACTCTATACCCTACACTCTATACCATACACTCTATACCCTACACTCTATACCCTACACTCTATACCCTACACTCTACACACTATACCCTACACTCTACACCCTACACTCTATACCATACACTCTATTCCATACACTCTATACCCTACACTCTATACCCTACACTCTACACTCTAAAATCTATACCCTACTCTCTACACTCTATACCTTACACTCTATACCAAACACTCTATACCCTACACTATATACCATACACTCTATATCATACACTCTATACCGTACACTCTATACCATACACACTATACCCTACACTCTATACCCTACACTCTACACTCTGTACCCTACACTCTATACTATACACTCTACACCCTACACTCTATACCATACACTCTATATCCTACACTCTACACTCTATACCATACACTCTATACTGTACACTCTATACCATACACTCTACACCCTACCCTCTATATCATGCACTCTATACCCTACACTCTACACTCTACACTCTATACCCTACAATCTATACCCTACACCATACGCTCTATACCCTACATTCTATACCCTACACTCTACACTCTGTACCGTACACTATATTCCATACACTCTATTCCATACACTCTATACCCTGCACTCTATACCCTACACTATACACTCTATACCCTACACTCTACACCATACACTCTATACCCTACACTCTACACTCTATTCCCTACACTCTATACCATACATTCTATACCCTACACTCTATACCCTACACTCTATACTCTCCACTCTATACCCTACACTCTATACCATACACTCTATACCCTACAATCTACACTCTATTCCCTACACTCTATACCATACGCTATATACCCTACACTCTATACCCTACACTCTATACCCTACACTATACACTCTATACCCTACACTCTACACTCTATACCATACACTCTATACCCTAAACTCTATACCCTACACTCTACACTCTATACCCTACACTCTATACCCTACACTCTATACCCTACACTCTATACCCTACACCCTATACCATACACTCTATACCCTACACTCTACACTCTATACCCTACACTCTATACCCTACACTCTAAACCCTACACTCTATACCCTACACTCTACACTCTATACCCTACACACTATACCCTACTTTCTACACTCTATACCCTACACTCTACACTCTATACCCTACACTCTATACCCTACAATCTATACCATACACTCTATACCATACACTATATACCCTACACTCTGTACCCTACACTCTACACTCTATACCCTACACTCTATACCCTACACTCTATACCCTGCAATCTATACCATACACTCTATACCCTACACTCTATATCATACACTCTATACCCTACACTCTACACTCTATACCCCACACTCTACACTCTATACCCTACACTCTACACTCTATACTATACACTCTACACCCTACACTCTATACCATACACTCTATGCCCTACACTCTACACTCTATAACGTACACTCTATACCCTACACTCTACACCCTACACTCTATACCATACACTCTATACCCTACACTCTATACCCTAGACTCTATACCCTACACCCTAAGCTCTATTCCCTACACTCTATACCCTACACTCTTCACTCTATACCCTACACTCTATTCCATACACTCTATATCCTACACTCTATACCCTACACTCTAATCCCTACACTTTACACTCTATACCCTACACTCTATACCCCACACTCTATACCCTACACTCTATACCATACACTCTATACCCTACACTCTATACCCTACACTCTACACTCTAAACTCTATTCCATACACTCTATACCCTACACTCTATACCCTACACTCTATACCCTACACTATATACCCTACACTCTATACCCTACACTCTATACCCTACACTGTACACTCTATACCCTACACTCTATACCCTACACTCTATACCCTACACTCTATACCCTACACTCTACAGTCTATACCCTACACTCTACACTCTATACCCTACACTCTATACCCTACACTCTACACTCTATACCCTACACTCTATACCGTGCACTCTATACCCTACACTCTACACTCTATACCCTTCACTCTATACTCTACACTATATACCCTACACTCTATACCCTGCACTCTATACTCTATACCCTACACTCTATACCCTACACTCTATAACCTACACCCTATACCCTACACTCTATACCCTACACACTATACCCTACACTCTATACCCTACACTCTACACTCTATACCCTACACTCTATACCATACACTCTATACCCTACACTCTATACCCTACAATATACACTATATACCCTACACTCTATACCCTATACTCTACACTCTATACCCTTCACTCTATAATCTACACTATATACCCTACACTCTATACCCTGCACTCTATACTCTATACCCTACACTCTATACCCTACACTCTATAACCTACACCCTATACCCTACACTCTATACCCTAAACTCTACACCCTACACTCTATACCATACACTCTATACTCTACACTCTACAATCTATACCCTACACTCTATACCCTACACTCTATACCCTACACCCTACGTTCTATACCCTACACTCTATACCCTACACTCTACACTCTATACTCTACACTCTACACTTTACACTCTATACCCTACACTCTATACCCTACACTCTATACTCTATACTCTACACTCTATACCCTACACTCTACACTCTATACAATACACTCTATTCCCTACACTCTAATCCCTACATTCTACACTCTATACCCTACACTCTATACCCTACACTCTATACCCTACACTCTACACTCTATACCCTACACTCTATACCCTACACTCTATACCATACACTCTATTCCATACACTCTATACCCTACACTCTATACCCTACACTCTATACCATACACTCTATATCAAACACTCTATACCCTACACTATATACCATACACTCTATATCATACAGTCTATACCGTACACTCTATACCATACACTCTATACCCTACACTCTATACCCTACACTCTATACCCTACACTCTACACTCTGTACCCTACACTCTATACTATACACTCTACACCCTACACTCTATACCATACACTCTATACCCTACACTCTACACTCTATACCATACACTCTATACTGTACACTCTATACCATACACTCTACACCCTACACTCTATACCATGCACTCTATACCCTACACTCTACACTCTATACCCTACACTCTATACCCTACAATCTATACCCTACACCCTACGCTCTATACCCTACACTCTATACCCTACACTCTACACTCTATACCGTACACTATATTCATAGTAACATAGTAACATAGTTAGTAAGGCCGAAAAAAGACATTTGTCCATCCAGTTCAGCCTATATTCCATCATAATAAATACCCAGATCTACGTCCTTCTACAGAACCTAATAATTGTATGATACAATATTGTTCTGCTCCAGGAAGACATCCAGGCCTCTCTTGAACCCCTCGACTGAGTTCGCCATCACCACCTCCTCAGGCAAGCAATTCCAGATTCTCACTGCCCTAACAGTAAAGAATCCTCTTCTATGTTGGTGGAAAAACCTTCTCTCCTCCAGACGCAAAGAATGCCCCCTTGTGCCCGTCACCTTCCTTGGTATAAACAGATCCTCAGCGAGATATTTGTATTGTCCCCTTATATACTTATACATGGTTATTAGATCGCCCCTCAGTCGTCTTTTTTCTAGACTAAATAATCCTAATTTCGCTAATCTATCTGGGTATTGTAGTTCTCCCATCCCCTTTATTAATTTTGTTGCCCTCCTTTGTACTCTCTCTAGTTCCATTATATCCTTCCTGAGCACCGGTGCCCAAAACTGGACACAGTACTCCATGTGCGGTCTAACTAGGGATTTGTACAGAGGCAGTATAATGCTCTCATCATGTGTATCCAGACCTCTTTTAATGCACCCCATGATCCTGTTTGCCTTGGCAGCTGCTGCCTGGCACTGGCTGCTCCAGGTAAGTTTATCATTAACTAGGATCCCCAAGTCCTTCTCCCTGTCAGATTTACCCAGTGGTTTCCCGTTCAGTGTGTAATGGTGATATTGATTCCCTCTTCCCATGTGTATAACCTTACATTTATCATTGTTAAACCTCATCTGCCACCTTTCAGCCCAAGTTTCCAACTTATCCAGATCCATCTGTAGCAGAATACTATCTTCTCTTGTATTAACTGCTTTACATAGTTTTGTATCATCTGCAAATATCGATATTTTACTGTGTAAACCTTCTACCAGATCATTAATGAATATGTTGAAGAGAACAGGTCCCAATACTGACCCCTGCGGTACCCCACTGGTCACAGCGACCCAGTTAGAGACTATACCATTTATAACCACCCTCTGCTTTCTATCACTAAGCCAGTTACTAACCCATTTACACACATTTTCCCCCAGACCAAGCATTCTCATTTTGTGTACCAACCTCTTGTGCGGCACGGTATCAAACGCTTTGGAAAAATCGAGATATACCACGTCCAATGACTCACCGTGGTCCAGTCTATAGCTTACCTCTTCATAAAAACTGATTAGATTGGTTTGACAGGAGCGATTTCTCATAAACCCATGCTGATATGGAGTTAAACAGTTATTCTCATTGAGATAATCCAGAATAACATCCCTCAGTGTATTCCATACACTCTATTCCATACACTCTATACCCTGCACTCTATACCCTACACTATACACTCTATACCCTACACTCTACACCATACACTCTATACCCTACACTCTACACTCTATTCCCTACACTCTATACCATACATTCTATACCCTACACTCTATACCCTACACTCTATACCCTACACTCTATACTCTACACTCTATACCCTACACTCTATACCATACACTCTATACCCTACACTCTACACTCTATTCCCTACACTCTATACCATACACTCTATACCCTACACTCTATACCCTACACTCTATACCCTACACTATACACTCTATACCCTACACTCTACACTCTATACCATACACTCTATACCCTAAACTCTATACCCTACACTCAACACTCTATACCCTACACTCTATACCCTACACTCTATACCCTACACTCTATACCCTACACTCTATACCATACACTCTATACCCTACACTCTACACTCTATACCCTACACTCTATACCCTACACTCTAAACCCTACACTCTATACCCTACACTATACACTCTATACCCTACACTCTACACCATACACTCTATCCCCTAGACTCTATACCCTACATTCTACACTCTATACCCTACAATCTATACCCTACACTTTATACCCTACACTCTATACCCTACACTCTACACTATACCGTACACTCTATACCATACACACTATGCCCTACACTCTATACCCTACACTCTATACCCTACACTCTACACTCTATACCCTACACTCTATACCATACACTCTAAACCCTAGACTCTATACCCTATACTCTATACCCTAAACTCTACACTCTATACCCTACACTCTACACTCAATACCCTACACTCTATACCCTACACTCTATACCCTACACTCTACACTTTATACCCTACACTGTATACCCTACACTCTATTCCCTACACTCTATACCCTACACTCTATACCCTACACTCTATAGCCCAACACTCTATACCGTACACTCTATACCCTACACTCTATACCCTACACTCTACACTCTATACCCTACACTCTAATCCCTACACTCTACACTCTATACCCTACACTCTATACCCTACACTCTATACCATACACTCTATACCCTACACTCTATACCCTACACTCTACACTCTATACCCTACACTCTACACTCTATACCCTACACTCTATACTCTATACCCTACACTCTATACCCTATACTCTACACTCTATACCCTACACATTATACCATACACTCTATACCCTACACTCTACACTCTATACCCTAGACTCTACACCCTACACTCTATACCCTACACTTTATACCCTACACTCTACACTCTATACCCTACACTCTATACCCTACACTCCACACCCTACACTCTATACCCTACACTCTACACTCTATACCCTACACTCTATACCCTACACTCTATACCCTACACTCTACCCTCTACACTCTATACCCTACACTCTATAACATACACTCTATAGCCTACACTCTACACTCTATTCCCTACACTATATACCATACACTCTATACCCTACACTATATACCCTACACTCTATACCCTACACTATACACTCTATACCCTACACTCTACACTCTATACCATACACTCTATACCCTAAAATCTATACCCTACACTCTACACTCTATACCCTACATTCTATACCCTACACTCTATACCCTACACTCTACACTCTATACCCTACACTCTATACCATACACTCTATACCCTACACTCTACACTCTATACCCTACACTCTATACCCTACACTCTAAACCCTACACTCTATACCCTACACTATACACTCTATACCCTACACTCTACACCATACACTCTATCCCCTAGACTCTATACCCTACATTCTACACTCTATACCCTACAATCTATACCCTACACTTTATACCCTACACTCTATACCCTACACTCTACACTATACCGTACACTCTATACCATACACACTATGCCCTACACTCTATACCCTACACTCTATACCCTACACTCTACACTCTATACCCTACACTCTATACCATACACTCTAAACCCTAGACTCTATACCCTATACTCTATACCCTAAACTCTACACTCTATACCCTACACTCTACACTCAATACCCTACACTCTATACCCTACACTCTATACCCTACACTCTACACTTTATACCCTACACTGTATACCCTACACTCTATTCCCTACACTCTATACCCTACACTCTATACCCTACACTCTATAGCCCAACACTCTATACCGTACACTCTATACCCTACACTCTATACCCTACACTCTACACTCTATACCCTACACTCTAATCCCTACACTCTACACTCTATACCCTACACTCTATACCCTACACTCTATACCATACACTCTATACCCTACACTCTATACCCTACACTCTACACTCTATACCCTACACTCTACACTCTATACCCTACACTCTATACTCTATACCCTACACTCTATACCCTATACTCTACACTCTATACCCTACACATTATACCATACACTCTATACCCTACACTCTACACTCTATACCCTAGACTCTACACCCTACACTCTATACCCTACACTTCATACCCTACACTCTACACTCTATACCCTACACTCTATACCCTACACTCCACACCCTACACTCTATACCCTACACTCTACACTCTATACCCTACACTCTATACCCTACACTCTATACCCTACACTCTACCCTCTACACTCTATACCCTACACTCTATAACATACACTCTATAGCCTACACTCTACACTCTATTCCCTACACTATATACCATACACTCTATACCCTACACTCTATACCCTACACTCTATACCCTACACTATACACTCTATACCCTACACTCTACACTCTATACCATACACTCTATACCCTAAAATCTATACCCTACACTCTACACTCTATACCCTACATTCTATACCCTACACTCTATACCCTACACTCTACACTCTATACCCTACACTCTATACCATACACTCTATACCCTACACTCTATACCATACACTCTATACCCTACACTCTACACTCTATACCCTACACTCTATACCCTACACTCTATACCCTACACTATACACTCTATACCCTACACTCTACACCATACACTCTATACCCTATACAATACACTCTATACCCTACAATCTATACCCTACACTCTATACCCTACACTCTATACCCTACACTCTACACTCTATACCGTACACTCTATACCATACACTCTATACCCTACACTCTATACCCTACACTCTATACCCTACACTCTACACTCTATACCCTATACTCTATACCATACACTCTAAACCCTACACTCTATACCCTACACTCTACACTCTACACCCTACACTCTACACTCTATACCCTACACTCTATACCCTACACTCTACACTTTATACCCTACACTCTATACCCTACACTCTATACCCTACACTCTACACTCTATACCCTACACTCTATACCCTACACCATACACTCTATCCCCTAGACTCTATACCCTACATTCTACACTCTATACCCTACAATCTATACCCTACACTTTATACCCTACACTCTATACCCTACACTCTACACTCTATACCGTACACTCTATACCATACACTATATGCCCTACACTCTATACCCTACACTCTATACCCTACACTCTACACTCTATACCCTACACTCTATACCATACACTCTAAACCCTAGACTCTATACCCTACACTCTATACCCTAAACTCTACACTCTATACCCTAAACTCTACACTCAATACCCTACACTCTATACCCTACACTCTATACCCTACACTCTATACCCTACACTCTACACTTTATACCCTACACTGTATACCCTACACTCTATACCCTACACTCTATACCCTACACTCTATACCCTACACTCTATAGCCAAACACTCTATACCGTACACTCTATACCCTACACTCTATACCCTACACTCTACACTCTATACCCTACACTCTATACCCTACACCATACACTCTATCCCCTAGACTCTATACCCTACATTCTACACTCTATACCCTACAATCTATACCCTACACTTTATACCCTACACTCTATACCCTACACTCTACACTCTATACCGTACACTCTATACCATACACTCTATGCCCTACACTCTATACCCTACACTCTATACCCTACACTCTACACTCTATACCCTACACTCTATACCATACACTCTAAACCCTAGACTCTATACCCTACACTCTATACCCTAAACTCTACACTCTATACCCTACACTCTACACTCAATACCCTACACTCTATACCCTACACTCTATACCCTACACTCTATACCCTACACTCTACACTTTATACCCTACACTGTATACCCTACACTCTATACCCTACACTCTATACCCTACACTCTATACCCTACACTCTATAGCCAAACACTCTATACCGTACACTCTATACCCTACACTCTATACCCTACACTCTACACTCTATACCCTACACTCTAATCCCTACACTCTACACTCTATACCCTACACTCTATACCCTACACTCTATACCATACACTCTATACCCTACACTCTATACCCTACACTCTACACTCTATACCCTACACTCTACACTCTATACCCTACACTCTATACTCTATACCCTACACTCTATACCCTACACTCTACACTCTATACCCTACACATTATACCATACACTCTATACCCTACACTCTACACTCTATACCCTAGACTCTACACCCTACACTCTATACCCTACACTTTATACCCTACACTCTACACTCTATACCCTACACTCTATACCCTACACTCTACACCCTACACTCTATACCCTACACTCTACACTCTATACCCTACACTCTATACCCTACACTCTATACCCTACACTCTACCCTCTACACTCTATACCCTACACTCTATAACATACACTCTATACCCTACACTCTACACTCAAATCCCTACACTATATACCATACACTCTATACCCTACACTCTATAACCTACACTCTATACCCTACACTATACACTCTATACCCTACACTCTACACTCTATACCATACACTCTATACCCTAAACTCTATACCCTACACTCTACACTCTATACCCTACACTCTATACCCTACACTCTATACCCTACACTCTACACTCTATACCCTACACTCTATACCATACACTCTATACCCTACACTCTATACCATACACTCTATACCCTACACTCTACACTCTATACCCTACACTCTATACCCTACACTCTATACCCTACACTATACACTCTATACCCTACACTCTACACCATACACTCTATACCCTATACAATACACTCTATACCCTACAATCTATACCCTACACTCTATACCCTACACTCTATACCCTACACTCTACACTCTATACCGTACACTCTATACCATACACTCTATACCCTACACTCTATACCCTACACTCTATACCCTACACTCTACACTCTATACCCTATACTCTATACCATACACTCTAAACCCTACACTCTATACCCTACACTCTACACTCTACACCCTACACTCTACACTCTATACCCTACACTCTATACCCTACACTCTACACTTTATACCCTACACTCTATACCCTACACTCTATACCCTACACTCTACACTCTATACCCTACACTCTATACCCTACACTATACACTCTATACCCTACACTCTATACCCTACACTCTACACTCTATACCCTACACTCTACACTCTATACCCTACACATTATACCATACACTCTATACCCTAGACTCTACACCGTACACTCTATACCCTACACTTTATACCCTACACTCTACACTCTATACCCTACACTCTATACCCTACACTCTACACCCTACACTCTATACCCTACACTCTACACTCTATACCCTACACTCTATACCCTACACTCTATACCCTACACTCTACCCTCTACACTCTATACCCTACACTCTATACCATACACTCTATACCCTACACTCTACACTCTATTCCCTACACTCTATACCATACACTCTATACCCTACACTCTATACCCTACACTCTATACCCTACACTATACACTCTATACCCTACACTCCACACTCTATACCATACACTCTATACCCTAAACTGTATACCCTACACTCTACACTCTATACCCTACACTATATACCCTACACTCTATACCCTACACTCTACACTGTATACCCTACACTCTATACCATACACTCTATACCCTACACTCTATACCATACACTCTATACCCTACACTCTACACTCTATACCCTACACTCTATACCCTACACTCTATACCCTACACTATACACTCTATACCCTACAATCTACACCATACACTCTATACCCTATACAATACACTCTATACCCTACAATCTATACCCTACACTCTATACCCTACACTCTATACCCTACACTCTACACTCTATACCGTACACTCTATACCATACACTCTATACCCTACACTCTATACCCTACACTCTATACCCTACACTCTACACTCTATACCCTACACTCTATACCATACACTCTAAACCCTACACTCTATACCCTACACTCTATACCCTAAACTCTACACTCTATACCCTACACTCTACACTCTATACCCTACACTCTATACCCTACACTCTATACCCTACACTCCATACCCTACACTCTACACCTTATACCCTACACTGTATACCCTACACTCTATACCCTACACTCTATACCCTACACTCTATACCCAACACTCTATAGCCCAACACTCTGTACCGTACACTCTATACCCTACACTCTATACCCTACACTCTACACTCTATACCCTACATTCTATACCCTACACTCTAATCCATACACTCTACACTCTATAGCCTACACTCTATACCCTACACTCTATACCATACACTCTATTCCCTACACTCTATACCCTACACTCTACACTCTATACCCTACACTCTACACTCTATACCCTACACTCTATATCCTACACTCTATACTCTATACCCTACACTATATACCCTACAGTCTATACCCTGCAATCTATACCATACACTCTATACCCTACACTCTACACTCTATAAACCACACTCTACACTCTATACCCTACACTCTACAACCTACACTCTATACCATACACTCTATTCCATACACTCTATACCCTACACTCTATACCATACACTCTACACTCTAAAATCTATACCCTACACTCTACACTCTGTACACTACACACTATACCATACACTCTACACACTACACTCTATACCATACACTCTATACCCTACACTCTACACTCTATACCATACACTATATACTGTACACTCTATACCATACACTCTATACCCTACACTCTATACCCTACATTCTATACCCTACACTATACACTCTATACCCTACACTCTACACTCTATACCATACACTCTATACCCTAAAATCTATACCCTACACTCTACACTCTATACCCTACATTCTATACCCTACACTCTATACCCTACACTCTACACTCTATACCCTACACTCTATACCATACACTCTATACCCTACACTCTACACTCTATACCCTACACTCTATACCCTACACTCTAAACCCTACACTCTATACCCTACACTATACACTCTATACCCTACACTCTACACCATACACTCTATCCCCTAGACTCTATACCCTACATTCTACACTCTATACCCTACAATCTATACCCTACACTTTATACCCTACACTCTATACCCTACACTCTACACTATACCGTACACTCTATACCATACACACTATGCCCTACACTCTATACCCTACACTCTATACCCTACACTCTACACTCTATACCCTACACTCTATACCATACACTCTAAACCCTAGACTCTATACCCTATACTCTATACCCTAAACTCTACACTCTATACCCTACACTCTACACTCAATACCCTACACTCTATACCCTACACTCTATACCCTACACTCTACACTTTATACCCTACACTGTATACCCTACACTCTATTCCCTACACTCTATACCCTACACTCTATACCCTACACTCTATAGCCCAACACTCTATACCGTACACTCTATACCCTACACTCTATACCCTACACTCTACACTCTATACCCTACACTCTAATCCCTACACTCTACACTCTATACCCTACACTCTATACCCTACACTCTATACCATACACTCTATACCCTACACTCTATACCCTACACTCTACACTCTATACCCTACACTCTACACTCTATACCCTACACTCTATACTCTATACCCTACACTCTATACCCTATACTCTACACTCTATACCCTACACATTATACCATACACTCTATACCCTACACTCTACACTCTATACCCTAGACTCTACACCCTACACTCTATACCCTACACTTCATACCCTACACTCTACACTCTATACCCTACACTCTATACCCTACACTCCACACCCTACACTCTATACCCTACACTCTACACTCTATACCCTACACTCTATACCCTACACTCTATACCCTACACTCTACCCTCTACACTCTATACCCTACACTCTATAACATACACTCTATAGCCTACACTCTACACTCTATTCCCTACACTATATACCATACACTCTATACCCTACACTCTATACCCTACACTCTATACCCTACACTATACACTCTATACCCTACACTCTACACTCTATACCATACACTCTATACCCTAAAATCTATACCCTACACTCTACACTCTATACCCTACATTCTATACCCTACACTCTATACCCTACACTCTACACTCTATACCCTACACTCTATACCATACACTCTATACCCTACACTCTATACCATACACTCTATACCCTACACTCTACACTCTATACCCTACACTCTATACCCTACACTCTATACCCTACACTATACACTCTATACCCTACACTCTACACCATACACTCTATACCCTATACAATACACTCTATACCCTACAATCTATACCCTACACTCTATACCCTACACTCTATACCCTACACTCTACACTCTATACCGTACACTCTATACCATACACTCTATACCCTACACTCTATACCCTACACTCTATACCCTACACTCTACACTCTATACCCTATACTCTATACCATACACTCTAAACCCTACACTCTATACCCTACACTCTACACTCTACACCCTACACTCTACACTCTATACCCTACACTCTATACCCTACACTCTACACTTTATACCCTACACTCTATACCCTACACTCTATACCCTACACTCTACACTCTATACCCTACACTCTATACCCTACACCATACACTCTATCCCCTAGACTCTATACCCTACATTCTACACTCTATACCCTACAATCTATACCCTACACTTTATACCCTACACTCTATACCCTACACTCTACACTCTATACCGTACACTCTATACCATACACTCTATGCCCTACACTCTATACCCTACACTCTATACCCTACACTCTACACTCTATACCCTACACTCTATACCATACACTCTAAACCCTAGACTCTATACCCTACACTCTATACCCTAAACTCTACACTCTATACCCTAAACTCTACACTCAATACCCTACACTCTATACCCTACACTCTATACCCTACACTCTATACCCTACACTCTACACTTTATACCCTACACTGTATACCCTACACTCTATACCCTACACTCTATACCCTACACTCTATACCCTACACTCTATAGCCAAACACTCTATACCGTACACTCTATACCCTACACTCTATACCCTACACTCTACACTCTATACCCTACACTCTATACCCTACACCATACACTCTATCCCCTAGACTCTATACCCTACATTCTACACTCTATACCCTACAATCTATACCCTACACTTTATACCCTACACTCTATACCCTACACTCTACACTCTATACCGTACACTCTATACCATACACTCTATGCCCTACACTCTATACCCTACACTCTATACCCTACACTCTACACTCTATACCCTACACTCTATACCATACACTCTAAACCCTAGACTCTATACCCTACACTCTATACCCTAAACTCTACACTCTATACCCTACACTCTACACTCAATACCCTACACTCTATACCCTACACTCTATACCCTACACTCTATACCCTACACTCTACACTTTATACCCTACACTGTATACCCTACACTCTATACCCTACACTCTATACCCTACACTCTATACCCTACACTCTATAGCCAAACACTCTATACCGTACACTCTATACCCTACACTCTATACCCTACACTCTACACTCTATACCCTACACTCTAATCCCTACACTCTACACTCTATACCCTACACTCTATACCCTACACTCTATACCATACACTCTATACCCTACACTCTATACCCTACACTCTACACTCTATACCCTACACTCTACACTCTATACCCTACACTCTATACTCTATACCCTACACTCTATACCCTACACTCTACACTCTATACCCTACACATTATACCATACACTCTATACCCTACACTCTACACTCTATACCCTAGACTCTACACCCTACACTCTATACCCTACACTTTATACCCTACACTCTACACTCTATACCCTACACTCTATACCCTACACTCTACACCCTACACTCTATACCCTACACTCTACACTCTATACCCTACACTCTATACCCTACACTCTATACCCTACACTCTACCCTCTACACTCTATACCCTACACTCTATAACATACACTCTATACCCTACACTCTACACTCAAATCCCTACACTATATACCATACACTCTATACCCTACACTCTATAACCTACACTCTATACCCTACACTATACACTCTATACCCTACACTCTACACTCTATACCATACACTCTATACCCTAAACTCTATACCCTACACTCTACACTCTATACCCTACACTCTATACCCTACACTCTATACCCTACACTCTACACTCTATACCCTACACTCTATACCATACACTCTATACCCTACACTCTATACCATACACTCTATACCCTACACTCTACACTCTATACCCTACACTCTATACCCTACACTCTATACCCTACACTATACACTCTATACCCTACACTCTACACCATACACTCTATACCCTATACAATACACTCTATACCCTACAATCTATACCCTACACTCTATACCCTACACTCTATACCCTACACTCTACACTCTATACCGTACACTCTATACCATACACTCTATACCCTACACTCTATACCCTACACTCTATACCCTACACTCTACACTCTATACCCTATACTCTATACCATACACTCTAAACCCTACACTCTATACCCTACACTCTACACTCTACACCCTACACTCTACACTCTATACCCTACACTCTATACCCTACACTCTACACTTTATACCCTACACTCTATACCCTACACTCTATACCCTACACTCTACACTCTATACCCTACACTCTATACCCTACACTATACACTCTATACCCTACACTCTATACCCTACACTCTACACTCTATACCCTACACTCTACACTCTATACCCTACACATTATACCATACACTCTATACCCTAGACTCTACACCGTACACTCTATACCCTACACTTTATACCCTACACTCTACACTCTATACCCTACACTCTATACCCTACACTCTACACCCTACACTCTATACCCTACACTCTACACTCTATACCCTACACTCTATACCCTACACTCTATACCCTACACTCTACCCTCTACACTCTATACCCTACACTCTATACCATACACTCTATACCCTACACTCTACACTCTATTCCCTACACTCTATACCATACACTCTATACCCTACACTCTATACCCTACACTCTATACCCTACACTATACACTCTATACCCTACACTCCACACTCTATACCATACACTCTATACCCTAAACTGTATACCCTACACTCTACACTCTATACCCTACACTATATACCCTACACTCTATACCCTACACTCTACACTCTATACCGTACACTCTATACCATACACTCTATACCCTACACTCTATACCCTACACTCTATACCCTACACTCTACACTCTATACCCTATACTCTATACCATACACTCTAAACCCTACACTCTATACCCTACACTCTACACTCTACACCCTACACTCTACACTCTATACCCTACACTCTATACCCTACACTCTACACTTTATACCCTACACTCTATACCCTACACTCTATACCCTACACTCTACACTCTATACCCTACACTCTATACCCTACACCATACACTCTATCCCCTAGACTCTATACCCTACATTCTACACTCTATACCCTACAATCTATACCCTACACTTTATACCCTACACTCTATACCCTACACTCTACACTCTATACCGTACACTCTATACCATACACTCTATGCCCTACACTCTATACCCTACACTCTATACCCTACACTCTACACTCTATACCCTACACTCTATACCATACACTCTAAACCCTAGACTCTATACCCTACACTCTATACCCTAAACTCTACACTCTATACCCTAAACTCTACACTCAATACCCTACACTCTATACCCTACACTCTATACCCTACACTCTATACCCTACACTCTACACTTTATACCCTACACTGTATACCCTACACTCTATACCCTACACTCTATACCCTACACTCTATACCCTACACTCTATAGCCAAACACTCTATACCGTACACTCTATACCCTACACTCTATACCCTACACTCTACACTCTATACCCTACACTCTATACCCTACACCATACACTCTATCCCCTAGACTCTATACCCTACATTCTACACTCTATACCCTACAATCTATACCCTACACTTTATACCCTACACTCTATACCCTACACTCTACACTCTATACCGTACACTCTATACCATACACTCTATGCCCTACACTCTATACCCTACACTCTATACCCTACACTCTACACTCTATACCCTACACTCTATACCATACACTCTAAACCCTAGACTCTATACCCTACACTCTATACCCTAAACTCTACACTCTATACCCTACACTCTACACTCAATACCCTACACTCTATACCCTACACTCTATACCCTACACTCTATACCCTACACTCTACACTTTATACCCTACACTGTATACCCTACACTCTATACCCTACACTCTATACCCTACACTCTATACCCTACACTCTATAGCCAAACACTCTATACCGTACACTCTATACCCTACACTCTATACCCTACACTCTACACTCTATACCCTACACTCTAATCCCTACACTCTACACTCTATACCCTACACTCTATACCCTACACTCTATACCATACACTCTATACCCTACACTCTATACCCTACACTCTACACTCTATACCCTACACTCTACACTCTATACCCTACACTCTATACTCTATACCCTACACTCTATACCCTACACTCTACACTCTATACCCTACACATTATACCATACACTCTATACCCTACACTCTATACCCTAGACTCTACACCCTACACTCTATACCCTACACTTTATACCCTACACTCTACACTCTATACCCTACACTCTATACCCTACACTCTACACCCTACACTCTATACCCTACACTCTACACTCTATACCCTACACTCTATACCCTACACTCTATACCCTACACTCTACCCTCTACACTCTATACCCTACACTCTATAACATACACTCTATACCCTACACTCTACACTCAAATCCCTACACTATATACCATACACTCTATACCCTACACTCTATAACCTACACTCTATACCCTACACTATACACTCTATACCCTACACTCTACACTCTATACCATACACTCTATACCCTAAACTCTATACCCTACACTCTACACTCTATACCCTACACTCTATACCCTACACTCTATACCCTACACTCTACACTCTATACCCTACACTCTATACCATACACTCTATACCCTACACTCTATACCATACACTTTATACCCTACACTCTACACTCTATACCCTACACTCTATACCCTACACTCTATACCCTACACTATACACTCTATACCCTACACTCTACACCATACACTCTATACCCTATACAATACACTCTATACCCTACAATCTATACCCTACACTCTATACCCTACACTCTATACCCTACACTCTACACTCTATACCGTACACTCTATACCATACACTCTATACCCTACACTCTATACCCTACACTCTATACCCTACACTCTACACTCTATACCCTATACTCTATACCATACACTCTAAACCCTACACTCTATACCCTACACTCTACACTCTACACCCTACACTCTACACTCTATACCCTACACTCTATACCCTACACTCTACACTTTATACCCTACACTCTATACCCTACACTCTATACCCTACACTCTACACTCTATACCCTACACTCTATACCCTACACTATACACTCTATACCCTACACTCTACACTCTATACCCTACACTCTACACTCTATACCCTACACATTATACCATACACTCTATACCCTAGACTCTACACCGTACACTCTATACCCTACACTTTATACCCTACACTCTACACTCTATACCCTACACTCTATACCCTACACTCTACACCCTACACTCTATACCCTACACTCTACACTCTATACCCTACACTCTATACCCTACACTCTATACCCTACACTCTACCCTCTACACTCTATACCCTACACTCTATACCATACACTCTATACCCTACACTCTACACTCTATTCCCTACACTCTATACCATACACTCTATACCCTACACTCTATACCCTACACTCTATACCCTACACTATACACTCTATACCCTACACTCCACACTCTATACCATACACTCTATACCCTAAACTGTATACCCTACACTCTACACTCTATACCCTACACTATATACCCTACACTCTATACCCTACACTCTACACTGTATACCCTACACTCTATACCATACACTCTATACCCTACACTCTATACCATACACTCTATACCCTACACTCTACACTCTATACCCTACACTCTATACCCTACACTCTATACCCTACACTATACACTCTATACCCTACAATCTACACCATACACTCTATACCCTATACAATACACTCTATACCCTACAATCTATACCCTACACTCTATACCCTACACTCTATACCCTACACTCTACACTCTATACCGTACACTCTATACCATACACTCTATACCCTACACTCTATACCCTACACTCTATACCCTACACTCTACACTCTATACCCTACACTCTATACCATACACTCTAAACCCTACACTCTATACCCTACACTCTATACCCTAAACTCTACACTCTATACCCTACACTCTACACTCTATACCCTACACTCTATACCCTACACTCTATACCCTACACTCCATACCCTACACTCTACACCTTATACCCTACACTGTATACCCTACACTCTATACCCTACACTCTATACCCTACACTCTATACCCAACACTCTATAGCCCAACACTCTGTACCGTACACTCTATACCCTACACTCTATACCCTACACTCTACACTCTATACCCTACATTCTATACCCTACACTCTAATCCATACACTCTACACTCTATAGCCTACACTCTATACCCTACACTCTATACCATACACTCTATTCCCTACACTCTATACCCTACACTCTACACTCTATACCCTACACTCTACACTCTATACCCTACACTCTATATCCTACACTCTATACTCTATACCCTACACTATATACCCTACAGTCTATACCCTGCAATCTATACCATACACTCTATACCCTACACTCTACACTCTATAAACCACACTCTACACTCTATACCCTACACTCTACAACCTACACTCTATACCATACACTCTATTCCATACACTCTATACCCTACACTCTATACCATACACTCTACACTCTAAAATCTATACCCTACACTCTACACTCTGTACACTACACACTATACCATACACTCTACACACTACACTCTATACCATACACTCTATACCCTACACTCTACACTCTATACCATACACTATATACTGTACACTCTATACCATACACTCTATACCCTACACTCTATACCCTACATTCTATACCCTACACTATACACTCTATACCCTACACTCTACACCATACACTCTATACCCTACACTCTATACCCTACACTCTACACTCTATACCCTACAATATATACCCTACACTCTATACCCTACACTCTATACCCTACACTCTACCATACACTATATACCCTACACTCTATACCCTACACTCTACACTCTATACCCTACACTCTACACTCTACACTCTATACCCTACACTCTATACCCTACACTCTATACTCTATACCCTACACTATATACCCTACACTCTATACCCTGCAATCTATACCATACACTCTATACCCTACACTCTACACTCTATAAACCACACTCTACACTCTATACCCTACACTCTACACCCTACACTCTATACCATACACTCTATTCCATACACTCTATACCCTACACTCTATACCATACACTCTACATTCTAAAATCTATACCCTACTCTCTACACTCTATACCTTACACTCTATACCAAACACTCTATACCCTACACTATATACCATACACTCTATATCATACACTCTATACCGTACACTCTATACCCTACACCCTATACCCTACACTCTATACCCTACACTCTACACTATACCGTACACTCTATACCATACACACTATGCCCTACACTCTATACCCTACACTCTATACCCTACACTCTACACTCTATACCCTACACTCTATACCATACACTCTAAACCCTAGACTCTATACCCTATACTCTATACCCTAAACTCTACACTCTATACCCTACACTCTACACTCAATACCCTACACTCTATACCCTACACTCTATACCCTACACTCTACACTTTATACCCTACACTGTATACCCTACACTCTATTCCCTACACTCTATACCCTACACTCTATACCCTACACTCTATAGCCCAACACTCTATACCGTACACTCTATACCCTACACTCTATACCGTACACTCTACACTCTATACCCTACACTCTAATCCCTACACTCTACACTCTATACCCTACACTCTATACCCTACACTCTATACCATACACTCTATACCCTACACTCTATACCCTACACTCTACACTCTATACCCTACACTCTACACTCTATACCCTACACTCTATACTCTATACCCTACACTCTATACCCTATACTCTACACTCTATACCCTACACATTATACCATACACTCTATACCCTACACTCTACACTCTATACCCTAGACTCTACACCCTACACTCTATACCCTACACTTTATACCCTACACTCTACACTCTATACCCTACACTCTATACCCTACACTCCACACCCTACACTCTATACCCTACACTCTACACTCTATACCCTACACTCTATACCCTACACTCTATACCCTACACTCTACCCTCTACACTCTATACCCTACACTCTATAACATACACTCTATAGCCTACACTCTACACTCTATTCCCTACACTATATACCATACACTCTATACCCTACACTCTATACCCTACACTCTATACCCTACACTATACACTCTATACCCTACACTCTACACTCTATACCATACACTCTATACCCTAAAATCTATACCCTACACTCTACACTCTATACCCTACATTCTATACCCTACACTCTATACCCTACACTCTACACTCTATACCCTACACTCTATACCATACACTCTATACCCTACACTCTACACTCTATACCCTACAGTCTATACCCTACACTCTAAACCCTACACTCTATACCCTACACTATACACTCTATACCCTACACTCTACACCATACACTCTATCCCCTAGACTCTATACCCTACATTCTACACTCTATACCCTACAATCTATACCCTACACTTTATACCCTACACTCTATACCCTACACTCTACACTATACCGTACACTCTATACCATACACACTATGCCCTACACTCTATACCCTACACTCTATACCCTACACTCTACACTCTATACCCTACACTCTATACCATACACTCTAAACCCTAGACTCTATACCCTATACTCTATACCCTAAACTCTACACTCTATACCCTACACTCTACACTCAATACCCTACACTCTATACCCTACACTCTATACCCTACACTCTACACTTTATACCCTACACTGTATACCCTACACTCTATTCCCTACACTCTATACCCTACACTCTATACCCTACACTCTATAGCCCAACACTCTATACCGTACACTCTATACCCTACACTCTATACCCTACACTCTACACTCTATACCCTACACTCTAATCCCTACACTCTACACTCTATACCCTACACTCTATACCCTACACTCTATACCATACACTCTATACCCTACACTCTATACCCTACACTCTACACTCTATACCCTACACTCTACACTCTATACCCTACACTCTATACTCTATACCCTACACTCTATACCCTATACTCTACACTCTATACCCTACACATTATACCATACACTCTATACCCTACACTCTACACTCTATACCCTAGACTCTACACCCTACACTCTATACCCTACACTTCATACCCTACACTCTACACTCTATACCCTACACTCTATACCCTACACTCCACACCCTACACTCTATACCCTACACTCTACACTCTATACCCTACACTCTATACCCTACACTCTATACCCTACACTCTACCCTCTACACTCTATACCCTACACTCTATAACATACACTCTATAGCCTACACTCTACACTCTATTCCCTACACTATATACCATACACTCTATACCCTACACTCTATACCCTACACTCTATACCCTACACTATACACTCTATACCCTACACTCTACACTCTATACCATACACTCTATACCCTAAAATCTATACCCTACACTCTACACTCTATACCCTACATTCTATACCCTACACTCTATACCCTACACTCTACACTCTATACCCTACACTCTATACCATACACTCTATACCCTACACTCTATACCATACACTCTATACCCTACACTCTACACTCTATACCCTACACTCTATACCCTACACTATACACTCTATACCCTACACTCTACACCATACACTCTATACCCTATACAATACACTCTATACCCTACAATCTATACCCTACACTCTATACCCTACACTCTATACCCTACACTCTACACTCTATACCGTACACTCTATACCATACACTCTATACCCTACACTCTATACCCTACACTCTATACCCTACACTCTACACTCTATACCCTATACTCTATACCATACACTCTAAACCCTACATCTATACCCTACACTCTACACTCTACACCCTACACTCTACACTCTATACCCTACACTCTATACCCTACACTCTACACTTTATACCCTACACTCTATACCCTACACTCTATACCCTACACTCTACACTCTATACCCTACACTCTATACCCTACACCATACACTCTATCCCCTAGACTCTATACCCTACATTCTACACTCTATACCCTACAATCTATACCCTACACTTTATACCCTACACTCTATACCCTACACTCTACACTCTATACCGTACACTCTATACCATACACTCTATGCCCTACACTCTATACCCTACACTCTATACCCTACACTCTACACTCTATACCCTACACTCTATACCATACACTCTAAACCCTAGACTCTATACCCTACACTCTATACCCTAAACTCTACACTCTATACCCTAAACTCTACACTCAATACCCTACACTCTATACCCTACACTCTATACCCTACACTCTATACCCTACACTCTACACTTTATACCCTACACTGTATACCCTACACTCTATACCCTACACTCTATACCCTACACTCTATACCCTACACTCTATAGCCAAACACTCTATACCGTACACTCTATACCCTACACTCTATACCCTACACTCTACACTCTATACCCTACACTCTATACCCTACACCATACACTCTATCCCCTAGACTCTATACCCTACATTCTACACTCTATACCCTACAATCTATACCCTACACTTTATACCCTACACTCTATACCCTACACTCTACACTCTATACCGTACACTCTATACCATACACTCTATGCCCTACACTCTATACCCTACACTCTATACCCTACACTCTACACTCTATACCCTACACTCTATACCATACACTCTAAACCCTAGACTCTATACCCTACACTCTATACCCTAAACTCTACACTCTATACCCTACACTCTACACTCAATACCCTACACTCTATACCCTACACTCTATACCCTACACTCTATACCCTACACTCTACACTTTATACCCTACACTGTATACCCTACACTCTATACCCTACACTCTATACCCTACACTCTATACCCTACACTCTATAGCCAAACACTCTATACCGTACACTCTATACCCTACACTCTATACCCTACACTCTACACTCTATACCCTACACTCTAATCCCTACACTCTACACTCTATACCCTACACTCTATACCCTACACTCTATACCATACACTCTATACCCTACACTCTATACCCTACACTCTACACTCTATACCCTACACTCTACACTCTATACCCTACACTCTATACTCTATACCCTACACTCTATACCCTACACTCTACACTCTATACCCTACACATTATACCATACACTCTATACCCTACACTCTACACTCTATACCCTAGACTCTACACCCTACACTCTATACCCTACACTTTATACCCTACACTCTACACTCTATACCCTACACTCTATACCCTACACTCTACACCCTACACTCTATACCCTACACTCTACACTCTATACCCTACACTCTATACCCTACACTCTATACCCTACACTCTACCCTCTACACTCTATACCCTACACTCTATAACATACACTCTATACCCTACACTCTACACTCTAATCCCTACACTATATACCATACACTCTATACCCTACACTCTATAACCTACACTCTATACCCTACACTATACACTCTATACCCTACACTCTACACTCTATACCATACACTCTATACCCTAAACTCTATACCCTACACTCTACACTCTATACCCTACACTCTATACCCTACACTCTATACCCTACACTCTACACTCTATACCCTACACTCTATACCATACACTCTATACCCTACACTCTATACCATACACTCTATACCCTACACTCTACACTCTATACCCTACACTCTATACCCTACACTCTATACCCTACACTATACACTCTATACCCTACACTCTACACCATACACTCTATACCCTATACAATACACTCTATACCCTACAATCTATACCCTACACTCTATACCCTACACTCTATACCCTACACTCTACACTCTATACCGTACACTCTATACCATACACTCTATACCCTACACTCTATACCCTACACTCTATACCCTACACTCTACACTCTATACCCTATACTCTATACCATACACTCTAAACCCTACACTCTATACCCTACACTCTACACTCTACACCCTACACTCTACACTCTATACCCTACACTCTATACCCTACACTCTACACTTTATACCCTACACTCTATACCCTACACTCTATACCCTACACTCTACACTCTATACCCTACACTCTATACCCTACACTATACACTCTATACCCTACACTCTATACCCTACACTCTACACTCTATACCCTACACTCTACACTCTATACCCTACACATTATACCATACACTCTATACCCTAGACTCTACACCGTACACTCTATACCCTACACTTTATACCCTACACTCTACACTCTATACCCTACACTCTATACCCTACACTCTACACCCTACACTCTATACCCTACACTCTACACTCTATACCCTACACTCTATACCCTACACTCTATACCCTACACTCTACCCTCTACACTCTATACCCTACACTCTATACCATACACTCTATACCCTACACTCTACACTCTATTCCCTACACTCTATACCATACACTCTATACCCTACACTCTATACCCTACACTCTATACCCTACACTATACACTCTATACCCTACACTCCACACTCTATACCATACACTCTATACCCTAAACTGTATACCCTACACTCTACACTCTATACCCTACACTATATACCCTACACTCTATACCCTACACTCTACACTGTATACCCTACACTCTATACCATACACTCTATACCCTACACTCTATACCATACACTCTATACCCTACACTCTACACTCTATACCCTACACTCTATACCCTACACTCTATACCCTACACTATACACTCTATACCCTACAATCTACACCATACACTCTATACCCTATACAATACACTCTATACCCTACAATCTATACCCTACACTCTATACCCTACACTCTATACCCTACACTCTACACTCTATACCGTACACTCTATACCATACACTCTATACCCTACACTCTATACCCTACACTCTATACCCTACACTCTACACTCTATACCCTACACTCTATACCATACACTCTAAACCCTACACTCTATACCCTACACTCTATACCCTAAACTCTACACTCTATACCCTACACTCTACACTCTATACCCTACACTCTATACCCTACACTCTATACCCTACACTCCATACCCTACACTCTACACCTTATACCCTACACTGTATACCCTACACTCTATACCCTACACTCTATACCCTACACTCTATACCCAACACTCTATAGCCCAACACTCTGTACCGTACACTCTATACCCTACACTCTACACTCTATACCCTACATTCTATACCCTACACTCTAATCCATACACTCTACACTCTATAGCCTACACTCTATACCCTACACTCTATACCATACACTCTATTCCCTACACTCTATACCCTACACTCTACACTCTATACCCTACACTCTACACTCTATACCCTACACTCTATATCCTACACTCTATACTCTATACCCTACACTATATACCCTACAGTCTATACCCTGCAATCTATACCATACACTCTATACCCTACACTCTACACTCTATAAACCACACTCTACACTCTATACCCTACACTCTACAACCTACACTCTATACCATACACTCTATTCCATACACTCTATACCCTACACTCTATACCATACACTCTACACTCTAAAATCTATACCCTACACTCTACACTCTGTACACTACACACTATACCATACACTCTACACACTACACTCTATACCATACACTCTATACCCTACACTCTACACTCTATACCATACACTATATACTGTACACTCTATACCATACACTCTATACCCTACACTCTATACCCTACATTCTATACCCTACACTATACACTCTATACCCTACACTCTACACCATACACTCTATACCCTACACTCTATACCCTACACTCTACACTCTATACCCTACAATATATACCCTACACTCTATACCCTACACTCTATACCCTACACTCTACCATACACTATATACCCTACACTCTATACCCTACACTCTACACTCTATACCCTACACTCTACACTCTACACTCTATACCCTACACTCTATACCCTACACTCTATACTCTATACCCTACACTATATACCCTACACTCTATACCCTGCAATCTATACCATACACTCTATACCCTACACTCTACACTCTATAAACCACACTCTACACTCTATACCCTACACTCTACACCCTACACTCTATACCATACACTCTATTCCATACACTCTATACCCTACACTCTATACCATACACTCTACATTCTAAAATCTATACCCTACTCTCTACACTCTATACCTTACACTCTATACCAAACACTCTATACCCTACACTATATACCATACACTCTATATCATACACTCTATACCGTACACTCTATACCCTACACCCTATACCCTACACTCTATACCCTACACTCTACACTCTGTACCCTACACACTATACCATACACTCTACACACTACACTCTATACCATACACTCTATACCCTACACTCTACACTCTATACCATACACTCTATACTGTACACTCTATACCATACACTCTATACCCTACACTCTATACCCTACACTCTATACCCTACACTATACACTCTATACCCTACACTCTACACCATACACTCTATACCCTACACTCTATACCCTACACTCTACACTCTATACCCTCCTATATATACCCTACACTCTATACCCTACACTCTATACCCTACACTCTACACTCTATACCATACAATCTATACCATACACTCTATACCCTACACTCTATACCCTACACAATACACTTTATACCCTACACTCTATACCCTACACTCTATACCCTACACTCTACACTCTATACCCTACACTCTATAACATATACTCTATACCCTACACTCTATACCTTACACTCTATACCGTACACTCTACACTCTACACCCTACACTCTACACTCTATACCCTACACTCTATACCCTACACTCTACACTTTATACTCTACACTCTATACCCTACACTCTATACCCTACACTCTATACCCTACACTCTATACCCTACACTCTATACCCTACACTATATACTCTATACTCTACACTCTATACCCTACACGCTATACCCTACACTCTATACCCTACACTCTATACTCTACACTCTATACCCTACACTCTATATCCCAACACTCTATACCCTACACTCTATACCCTACACTCTACACTCTATACTCTACACTATACACTCTATACCCTACACTCTATACCATACAATCTACACTCTATACCCTACACTCTATACCCTACACTCTACACTCTATGCCCTACACACTATACCCTTCTTTCTACACTCTATACCCTACACTCTACACTCTATACCCTACACTCTATACCCTACAATCTATACCATACACTCTATACCCTACACTCTATACCCTACACTCTACACTCTATACCCTACACTCTATACCCTACACTTTATACCCTGCAATCTATACCATACACTCTATACCCTACACTCTATACCCTACACTCTATACCCTACACTCTATACCCTACACTCTATAGCCAAACACTCTATACCGTACACTCTATACCCTACACTCTATACCCTACACTCTACACTCTATACCCTACACTCTATACCCTAGACCATACACTCTATCCCCTAGACTCTATACCCTACATTCTACACTCTATACCCTACAATCTATACCCTACACTTTATACCCTACACTCTATACCCTACACTCTACACTCTATACCGTACACTCTATACCATACACTCTATGCCCTACACTCTATACCCTACACTCTATACCCTACACTCTACACTCTATACCCTACACTCTATACCATACACTCTAAACCCTAGACTCTATACCCTACACTCTATACCCTAAACTCTACACTCTATACCCTACACTCTACACTCAATACCCTACACTCTATACCCTACACTCTATACCCTACACTCTATACCCTACACTCTACACTTTATACCCTACACTGTATACCCTACACTCTATACCCTACACTCTATACCCTACACTCTATACCCTACACTCTATAGCCAAACACTCTATACCGTACACTCTATACCCTACACTCTATACCCTACACTCTACACTCTATACCCTACACTCTAATCCCTACACTCTACACTCTATACCCTACACTCTATACCCTACACTCTATACCATACACTCTATACCCTACACTCTATACCCTACACTCTACACTCTATACCCTACACTCTACACTCTATACCCTACACTCTATACTCTATACCCTACACTCTATACCCTACACTCTACACTCTATACCCTACACATTATACCATACACTCTATACCCTACACTCTACACTCTATACCCTAGACTCTACACCCTACACTCTATACCCTACACTTTATACCCTACACTCTACACTCTATACCCTACACTCTATACCCTACACTCTACACCCTACACTCTATACCCTACACTCTACACTCTATACCCTACACTCTATACCCTACACTCTATACCCTACACTCTACCCTCTACACTCTATACCCTACACTCTATAACATACACTCTATACCCTACACTCTACACTCTAATCCCTACACTATATACCATACACTCTATACCCTACACTCTATAACCTACACTCTATACCCTACACTATACACTCTATACCCTACACTCTACACTCTATACCATACACTCTATACCCTAAACTCTATACCCTACACTCTACACTCTATACCCTACACTCTATACCCTACACTCTATACCCTACACTCTACACTCTATACCCTACACTCTATACCATACACTCTATACCCTACACTCTATACCATACACTCTATACCCTACACTCTACACTCTATACCCTACACTCTATACCCTACACTCTATACCCTACACTATACACTCTATACCCTACACTCTACACCATACACTCTATACCCTATACAATACACTCTATACCCACAATCTATACCCTACACTCTATACCCTACACTCTATACCCTACACTCTACACTCTATACCGTACACTCTATACCATACACTCTATACCCTACACTCTATACCCTACACTCTATACCCTACACTCTACACTCTATACCCTATACTCTATACCATACACTCTAAACCCTACACTCTATACCCTACACTCTACACTCTACACCCTACACTCTACACTCTATACCCTACACTCTATACCCTACACTCTACACTTTATACCCTACACTCTATACCCTACACTCTATACCCTACACTCTACACTCTATACCCTACACTCTATACCCTACACTATACACTCTATACCCTACACTCTATACCCTACACTCTACACTCTATACCCTACACTCTACACTCTATACCCTACACATTATACCATACACTCTATACCCTAGACTCTACACCGTACACTCTATACCCTACACTTTATACCCTACACTCTACACTCTATACCCTACACTCTATACCCTACACTCTACACCCTACACTCTATACCCTACACTCTACACTCTATACCCTACACTCTATACCCTACACTCTATACCCTACACTCTACCCTCTACACTCTATACCCTACACTCTATACCATACACTCTATACCCTACACTCTACACTCTATTCCCTACACTCTATACCATACACTCTATACCCTACACTCTATACCCTACACTCTATACCCTACACTATACACTCTATACCCTACACTCCACACTCTATACCATACACTCTATACCCTAAACTGTATACCCTACACTCTACACTCTATACCCTACACTATATACCCTACACTCTATACCCTACACTCTACACTGTATACCCTACACTCTATACCATACACTCTATACCCTACACTCTATACCATACACTCTATACCCTACACTCTACACTCTATACCCTACACTCTATACCCTACACTCTATACCCTACACTATACACTCTATACCCTACAATCTACACCATACACTCTATACCCTATACAATACACTCTATACCCTACAATCTATACCCTACACTCTATACCCTACACTCTATACCCTACACTCTACACTCTATACCGTACACTCTATACCATACACTCTATACCCTACACTCTATACCCTACACTCTATACCCTACACTCTACACTCTATACCCTACACTCTATACCATACACTCTAAACCCTACACTCTATACCCTACACTCTATACCCTAAACTCTACACTCTATACCCTACACTCTACACTCTATACCCTACACTCTATACCCTACACTCTATACCCTACACTCCATACCCTACACTCTACACCTTATACCCTACACTGTATACCCTACACTCTATACCCTACACTCTATACCCTACACTCTATACCCAACACTCTATAGCCCAACACTCTGTACCGTACACTCTATACCCTACACTCTATACCCTACACTCTACACTCTATACCCTACATTCTATACCCTACACTCTAATCCATACACTCTACACTCTATAGCCTACACTCTATACCCTACACTCTATACCATACACTCTATTCCCTACACTCTATACCCTACACTCTACACTCTATACCCTACACTCTACACTCTATACCCTACACTCTATATCCTACACTCTATACTCTATACCCTACACTATATACCCTACAGTCTATACCCTGCAATCTATACCATACACTCTATACCCTACACTCTACACTCTATAAACCACACTCTACACTCTATACCCTACACTCTACAACCTACACTCTATACCATACACTCTATTCCATACACTCTATACCCTACACTCTATACCATACACTCTACACTCTAAAATCTATACCCTACACTCTACACTCTGTACACTACACACTATACCATACACTCTACACACTACACTCTATACCATACACTCTATACCCTACACTCTACACTCTATACCATACACTATATACTGTACACTCTATACCATACACTCTATACCCTACACTCTATACCCTACATTCTATACCCTACACTATACACTCTATACCCTACACTCTACACCATACACTCTATACCCTACACTCTATACCCTACACTCTACACTCTATACCCTACAATATATACCCTACACTCTATACCCTACACTCTATACCCTACACTCTACACTCTACACTCTATACCCTACACTCTATACCCTACACTCTATACTCTATACCCTACACTATATACCCTACACTCTATACCCTGCAATCTATACCATACACTCTATACCCTACACTCTACACTCTATAAACCACACTCTACACTCTATACCCTACACTCTACACCCTACACTCTATACCATACACTCTATTCCATACACTCTATACCCTACACTCTATACCATACACTCTACATTCTAAAATCTATACCCTACTCTCTACACTCTATACCTTACACTCTATACCAAACACT
The DNA here is from genome assembly GCF_032444005.1 of Ranitomeya imitator. Lineage (NCBI taxonomy): Eukaryota > Metazoa > Chordata > Amphibia > Anura > Dendrobatidae > Ranitomeya > Ranitomeya imitator. The sequence continues at coordinate 1,061,883 of NW_027193402.1, forward strand.
CTATACCCTACACTATATACCATACACTCTATATCATACACTCTATACCGTACACTCTATACCCTACACCCTATACCCTACACTCTATACCCTACACTCTACACTCTGTACCCTACACACTATACCATACACTCTACACACTACACTCTATACCATACACTCTATACCCTACACTCTACACTCTATACCATACACTCTATACTGTACACTCTATACCATACACTCTATACCCTACACTCTATACCCTACACTCTATACCCTACACTATACACTCTATACCCTACACTCTACACCATACACTCTATACCCTACACTCTATACCCTACACTCTACACTCTATACCCTCCTATATATACCCTACACTCTATACCCTACACTCTATACCCTACACTCTACACTCTATACCATACAATCTATACCATACACTCTATACCCTACACTCTATACCCTACACAATACACTTTATACCCTACACTCTATACCCTACACTCTATACCCTACACTCTACACTCTATACCCTACACTCTATAACATATACTCTATACCCTACACTCTATACCTTACACTCTATACCGTACACTCTACACTCTACACCCTACACTCTACACTCTATACCCTACACTCTATACCCTACACTCTACACTTTATACTCTACACTCTATACCCTACACTCTATACCCTACACTCTATACCCTACACTCTATACCCTACACTCTATACCCTACACTATATACTCTATACTCTACACTCTATACCCTACACGCTATACCCTACACTCTATACCCTACACTCTATACTCTACACTCTATACCCTACACTCTATATCCCAACACTCTATACCCTACACTCTATACCCTACACTCTACACTCTATACTCTACACTATACACTCTATACCCTACACTCTATACCATACAATCTACACTCTATACCCTACACTCTATACCCTACACTCTACACTCTATGCCCTACACACTATACCCTACTTTCTACACTCTATACCCTACACTCTACACTCTATACCCTACACTCTATACCCTACAATCTATACCATACACTCTATACCCTACACTCTATACCCTACACTCTACACTCTATACCCTACACTCTATACCCTACACTTTATACCCTGCAATCTATACCATACACTCTATACCCTATACTCTATATCATACACTCTATACCCTACACTCTACACTCTATACCCCACACTCTACACTCTATACCCCACACTCTACACTCTATATCCTACACTCTACACCCTACACTCTATACCATGCACTCTATTCCATACACTCTATACCCTACATGCTATACCCTACACTCTACACTCTAAAATCTATACCCTACTCTCTACACTCTATACCTTACACTCTATACCAAACACTCTATACCCTACACTATATAACATACACTCTATATCATACGCTCTATACCGTACACTCTATACCCTACACTCTATACCCTACACTCTACACTCTATATTCTACACTCTATACCCTACACTCTAAACTCTATACCATACAATTTATACCCTACACTCTATACTATACACTCTACACCCTACACTCTATACCATACACTCTATGCCCTACACTCTACACTCTATAACCTACACTCTATACCTTACACTGTACACCCTACACTCCATACCATACACTCTATACCCTACACTCTATACCCTACACTCTATACCCTACACCCTACGCTCTATACCCTACACTCTATACCCTACACTCTTCACTCTATACCCTACACTCTATTCCATACACTCTATATCCTACACTCTATACCCTACACTCTAATCCCTACACTCTACACTCTATACCCTACACTCTATACCCCACCCTCTATACCCTACACTCTATACCATACACTCTATACCCTACACTCGATACCCTACACTATACACTCTATACCCTACACTTTACACTCTATACCCTAAACTCTACACTCTATACCCTACACTCTACACTCTACACTCAATACCCTACACTCTATACCCTACACTCTATACCCTACACTCTATACCCTACACTCTATACCCTACACTCTACACTTTATACCCTACACTGTATACCCTACACTCTATACCCTACACTCTATAGCCCAACAATCTATACCGTACACTCTATACCCTACACTCTATACCCTACACTCTACACTCTATACCCTACACTCTATACCCTACACTCTAATCCCTACACTCTACACTCTTTACCCTACACTCTATACCCTACACTCTATACCATACACTCTATACCCTACACTCTATACCCTACACTCTACACTCTATACCCTACACTCTACACTCTATACTCTACACTCTATATCCTACACTCTACACTCTATACCCTACACTCTATACCATACACTATATACCCTACACTCTATACCCTACACTCTACACTCTATACCCTACACTCTACACTCTATACTCTACACTCTATATCCTACACTCTACACTCTATACCCTACACTCTATACCCTACACTCTATACCCTACACTCTACACTCTATACCCTACACACTATACCCTACACTATATACTCTATACCCTACACTCTATACCCTATACTCTATACCCTACAATCTATACCCTACACTCTATACCCTACACTCTATACCCTACACTCTATATCCCAACACTCTATACCCTACACTCTATACCCTACACTCTACACCCTACACTATACACTCTATACCCTACACTCTATACCATACAATCTACACTCTATACCCTACACTCTATACCCTACACTCTACACTCTATACCCTACACTCTATACCCTACAATCTATACCATACACTCTATACCATACACTCTATACCCTACACTCTACACCCTACACTCTACACTTTATACCCTACACTCTATACCCTACACTCTACACTATATACCCTACACTCTATACCCTACACTCTATACCCTACACTCTACACTCTATACCCTACACTCTATACCCTATACTATATACTCTATACCCTACACTCTATACCCTACAATCTATACCCTACACTCTATACCCGACACTCTATACCCTACACTCTATATCCCAACACTCTATACCCTACACTCTATACCCTACACTCTACACTCTATACCCTACACTATACACTCTATACCCTACACTCTATACCATACAATCTACACTCTATACCCTACACTCTATACCCTACACTCTACACTCTATACCCTACACACTATACCCTACTTTCTACACTCTATACCCTACACTCTACACTCTATACCATACACTCTATACCCTACACTCTATACCCTACACTCTATGCCCTACACTATATACCCTACACTTTATACCCTACACTCTACACTCTATATCCTACACTCTACACTCTATACCATACACTCTATACCCTACACTCTACACTCTATACCCTACACTCTACACTCTGTACCCTACACTCTATACTATACACTCTACACCCTACACTCTATACCATACACTCTATACCCTACACTCTACACTCTATACCATACACTCTATACTGTACACTCTATACCATACACTCTACACTCTACACTCTATACCCTACACTCTATACCCTACAATCTATACCCTACACCCTACGCTCTATATACTACACTCTATACCCTACTCTCTACACTCTATACCGTAGACTATATTCCATACACTCTATTCCATACACTCTATACCCTGCACTCTATACCCTACACTATACACTCTATACCCTACACTCTACACCATACACTCTATACCCTATACTCTATACACTACACTCTACATTCTATACCCTACAATCTATACCCAACACTCTATACCCTACACTCTATACCATACACTCTGTACCCTACACTCTATACCCTACACTCTATACTGTATACCATACACTCTATACCCTACACTATATACCCTACACTCTATACCCTACACTATATACCCTACTCTCTATACCCTACACTCTACACTCTATACCCAACACTCTATACTCTACACTCTATACCCTACACTCTATACCATACACTCCATACCCTACACTCTACACTCTATACCCTACACTCTACTCTTTATACCCTACACTCTATACCCTACACTCTACACTCTATACCCTACACTCTATACCCTACACTCTATACCCTACTCTATACCATACACTCTATACCCTACACTCTATACCCTACACTCTACACTCTATACCCTACACTCTACACTCTACACTCTATACCCTACACTCTATACCCTACACTCTATACTCTATACCCTACACTATATACCCTACACTCTACACTCTATACCCTACACTCTATACCCTACACTCTGTACCCTACACTCTACACCCTACACTCTATACCCTACACATTATACCATACACTCTGTACCCTACACTCTACACTCTATACCCTACACTCTACACCCTACACTCTATACCCTACACTCTATACCCTACACTCTACACTCTATACCCTACACTCTATACCCTATACTATATACTCTATACCCTACACTCTATACCCTACAATCTATACCCTACACTCTATACCCGACACTCTATACCCTACACTCTATATCCCAACACTCTATACCCTACACTCTATACCCTACACTCTACACTCTATACCCTACACTATACACTCTATACCATACACTCTATACCCTACACACTATACCCTACTTTCTACACTCTATACCCTACACTCTACACTCTATACCATACACTCTATACCCTACACTCTATACCCTACACTCTATACCCTACACTATATACCCTACACTTTATACCCTACACTCTACACTCTATATCCTACACTCTATACCCTATACTATATACTCTATACCCTACACTCTATACCCTACAATCTATACCCTACACTCTATACCCGACACTCTATACCCTACACTCTATATCCCAACACTCTATACCCTACACTCTATACCATACAATCTACACTCTATACCCTACACTCTATACCCTACACTCTACTCTCTATACCCTACACACTATACCCTACTTTCTACACTCTATACCCTACACTCTACACTCTATACCATACACTCTATACCCTACACTCTATACCCTACACTCTATACCCTACACTATATACCCTACACTTTATACCCTACACTCTACATTCTATATCCTACACTCTACACTCTATACCCTACACTCTATACCCTACACTCTACACTCTATACCCTACACTCTACACTCTGTACCCTACACTCTATACTATACACTCTACACCCTACACTCTATACCATACACTCTATACCCTACACTCTACACTCTATACCCTACACTCTACACTCTGTACCCTACACTCTATACTATACACTCTACACCCTACACTCTATACCATACACTCTATACCCTACACTCTACACTCTATACCATACACTCTATACTGTACACTCTATACCATACACTCTACACCCTACACTCTATACCATGCACTCTATACCCTACACTCTACACTCTATACCCTACACTCTATACCCTACAATCTATACCCTACACCCTACCCTCTATACCCTACACTCTATACCCTACTCTCTACACTCTATACCGTACACTATATTCCATACACTCTATTCCATACACTCTATACCCTGCACTCTACACCATACACTCTATACCCTATACTCTATACACTACACTCTACATTCTATACCCTACAATCTATACCCAACACTCTATACCCTACACTCTATACCATACACTCTATACCCTACACTCTATACCCTACACTCTATACTGTATACCATACACTCTATACCCTACACTATATACCCTACACTCTATACCCTACACTCTATACCCTACACTCTACACTCTATACCCAACACTCTATACCATACACTCCATACCCTACACTCTACACTCTATACCCTACACTCTACTCTTTATACCCTACACTCTATACCCTACACTCTACACTCTATACCCTACACTCTACACTCTATACCCTACACTCTACACCATACACTCTATACCCTATACTCTATACACTACACTCTACATTCTATACCCTACAATCTATACCCAACACTCTATACCCTACACTCTATACCATACACTCTATACCCTACACTCTATACCCTACACTCTATACTGTATACCATACACTCTATACCCTACACTATATACCCTACACTCTATACCCTACACTATATACCCTACACTCTATGATTAAACACAACCACAGAGACACCACAGCACTATATACTTATCACTATAAAAATGTCAATATATACTAATAGAATATAATACAAGTGAACAGTGCCCTGTGGAAGAGAAGTGTGGAATACAACCACTATTTGAGAACAGAAAACACCCCCAACCAAGCTATAGATTAGTACCAGGTAAAACCACCAGGCAGAGATTAGATATAAAATGCCTTTATTTTATATGACTGGCAATAAATATATAAACAATACATATTTGTGCGCTCAGAACCACAAAGGAATCAATTAAAATTATAATGTAAAAAACCAATGTATATATATAAAGGTAGTGTAATATAACGGACTGACCCAGGGAATAATCAAATCTTGTTTATATATAACCAGGAGTAACTAAAAATTGGTCTAGTGTCCAAAAAGTACACATAAAATAGTCACAGATATGAAAAAATGGCTAAAACCCCTATACAAGAAAAAGCCACAGTAAAAATATATAAAAGAATATATATATATATGTATATAAAAAAAAATGATAAAAAACAAGAGTGGTAAATGAGGAACAATTGTGCTACTCAATTGCTATTTAGTTACTCCTGGTTATATATAAACAAGATTTGATTATTCCCTGGGTCAGTCCGTTATATTACACTACCTTTATATATATACATTGGTTTTTTACATTATAATTTTAATTGATTCCTTTGTGGTTCTGAGCGCACAATTATGTATTGTTTATATATTTATTGCCAGTCATATAAAATAAAGGCATTTTATATCTAATCTCTGCCTGGTGGTTTTACCTGGTACTAATCTATAGCTTGGTTGGGGGTGTTTTCTGTCCTACACTCTATACACTACACTCTACACTCTATACCCAACACTCTATACTCTACACTCTATACCCTACACTCTATACCATACACTCCATACCCTACACTCTACACTCTATACCCTACACTCTACTCTTTATACCCTACACTCTATACCCTACACTCTACACTCTATACCCTACACTCTACACTCTATACCCTACACTCTATACCCTACTCTATACCATACACTCTATACCCTACACTCTATACCCTACACTCTACACTCTATACCCTACACTCTACACTCTACACTCTATACCCTACACTCTATACCCTACACTCTATACTCTATACCCTACACTATATACCCTACACTCTACACTCTATACCCTACACTCTATACCCTACACTCTGTACCCTACACTCTACACCCTACACTCTATACCCTACACATTATACCATACACTCTATACCCTACACTCTACACTCTATACCCTACACTCTACACCCTACACTCTATACCCTACACTTTATACCCTACACTCTACACTCTATACCCTACACTCTATACCCTACACTCTACACCCTACACTCTATACCCTACACTCTATACCCTACACTCTACACTCTATACCCTACACTCTATACCCTACACTCTATACCCTACACTCTACCCTCTACACTCTATACCCTACACTCTATACCATACACTCTATACCCTACACTCTACACTCTATTCCCTACATTCTATACCATACACTCTATACCCTACACTCTATACCCTACACTCTATACCCTACACTCTATACTCTATACCCTACACTCTATACCATATACTCTATACCCTACACTCTACACTCTATTCCCTACACTCTACACCATACACTCTATACCCTAAACTCTATACCCTAAACTCTACACTCTATACCCTACACTCTATACCCTACACTCTATACCCTACACTCTATACCATACACTCTATACCCTACACTCTATACCATACACTCTATACCCTACACTCTATACCCTACACTATACACTCTATACCCTACACTCTACACCATACACTCTATACCCTATACAATACACTCTATACCCTACAATCTATACCCTACACTCTATACCCTACACTGTACACTCTATACCGTACACTCTATACCATACACTCTATACCCTACACTCTATATCCTACACACTATACCCTACACTCTACACTCTATACCCTACACTCTATACCATACACTCTAAACCCTACACTCTATACCCTACACTCTATACCCTAAACTCTACACTCTATACCTTACACTCTACACTCTATACCCTACACTCTATACCCTACACTCTATACCCTACACTCTACACTTTATACCCTACACTGTATACCCTACACTCTATACCCTACACTCTATACCCTATACTCTATACCCTACACTCTATAGCCCAACACTCTATACCGTACACTCTATACCCTACACTCTATTCCCTACACTCTACACTCTATACCATACACTCTATACCCTACACTCTATACCCTATACAATACACTCTATACCCTACAATCTATACCCTACACTCTATACCCTACACTGTACACTCTATACCGTACACTCTATACCATACACTCTATACCCTACACTCTATACCCTACACTCTATACCCTACACTATATACCCTACACTTTATACCCTACACTCTACACTCTATATCCTACACTCTACACTCTTTACCCTACACTCTATACCCTACACTCTATACCCTACACTCTACACTCTATACCCTACACTCTACACTCTGTACCCTACACTCTATACTATACACTCTACACCCTACACTATATACCATACACTCTATACCCTACACTCTACACTCTATACCCTACACTCTACACTCTGTACCCTACACTTTATACTATACACTCTACACCCTACACTCTATACCATACACTCTATACCCTACACTCTACACTCTATACCATACACTCTATACTGTACACTCTATACCATACACTCTACACCCTACACTCTATACCATGCACTCTATACCCTACACTCTACACTCTATACCCTACACTCTATACCCTACAATCTATACCCTACACCCTACGCTCTATACCCTACACTCTATACCCTACTCTCTACACTCTATACCGTACACTTTATTCCATACACTCTATTCCATACACTCTATACCCTGCACTCTATACCCTACACTATACACTCTATGCCCTACACTCTACACCATACACTCTATACCCTATACTCTATACACTACACTCTACATTCTATACCCTACAATCTATACCCAACACTCTATACCCTACACTCTATACCATACACTCTATACCCTACACTCTATACCCTACACTCTATACTGTATACCATACACTCTATACCCTACACTATATACCCTACACTCTATACCCTACACTATATATCCTACACTCTATACCCTACACTCTACACTCTATACCCAACACTCTATACTCTACACTCTATACCCTACACTCTATACCATACACTCCATACCCTACACTCTACACTCTATACCCTACACTCTACTCTTTATACCCTACACTCTATACCCTACACTCTACACTCTACACCCTACACTCTACACTCTATACCCTACACTCTATACCCTACTCTATACCATACACTCTATACCCTACACTCTATACCCTACACTCTACACTCTATACCCTACACTCTACACTCTACACTCTATACCCTACACTCTATACCCTACACTCTATACTCTATACCCTACACTATATACCCTACACTCTACACTCTATACCCTACACTCTATACCCTACACTCTGTACCCTACACTCTACACCCTACACTCTATACCCTACACATTATACCATACACTCTATACCCTACACTCTACACTCTATACCCTACACTCTACACCCTACACTCTATACCCTACACTTTATACCCTACACTCTACACTCTATACCCTACACTCTATACCCTACACTCTACACCCTACACTCTATACCCTACACTCTATACCCTACACTCTACACTCTATACCCTACACTCTATACCCTACACTCTATACCCTACACTCTACCCTCTACACTCTATACCCTACACTCTATACCATACACTCTATACCCTACACTCTACACTCTATTCTCTACACTCTATACCATACACTCTATACCCTACACTCTATACCCTACACTCTATACCCTACACTCTATACTCTATACCCTACACTCTATACCATATACTCTATACCCTACACTCTACACTCTATTCCCTACACTCTACACCATACACTCTATACCCTAAACTCTATACCCTACACTCTACACTCTATACCCTACACTCTATACCCTACACTCTACACTCTATACCCTACACTCTATACCATACACTCTATACCCTACACTCTATACCATACACTCTATACCCTACACTCTATACCCTACACTATACACTCTATACCCTACACTCTACACCATACACTCTATACCCTATACAATACACTCTATACCCTACAATCTATACCCTACACTCTATACCCTACACTGTACACTCTATACCGTACACTCTATACCATACACTCTATACCCTACACTCTATATCCTACACTCTATACCCTACACTCTACACTCTATACCCTACACTCTATACCATACACTCTAAACCCTACACTCTATACCCTACACTCTATACCCTAAACTCTACACTCTATACCCTACACTCTACACTCTATACCCTACACTCTATACCCTACACTCTATACCCTACACTCTATACCCTACACTCTACACTTTATACCCTACACTGTATACCCTACACTCTATACCCTACACTCTATACCCTATACTCTATACCCTACACTCTATAGCCCAACACTCTATACCGTACACTCTATACCCTACACTCTATTCCCTACACTCTACACTCTATGCCATACACTCTATACCCTACACTCTATACCCTACACTATACACTCTATACCCTACACTCTACACCATACACTCTATACCCTATACAATACACTCTATACCCTACAATCTATACCCTACGCTCTATACCCTACACTGTACACTCTATACCGTACACTCTATACCATACACTCTATACCATACACTCTAAACCCTACACTCTATACCCTACACTCTATACCCTATACTCTATACCCTACACTCTATAGCCCAACACTCTATACCGTACACTCTATACCCTACACTCTATTCCCTACACTCTACACTCTATACCATACACTCTATACCCTACACTCTATACCCTACACTATACACTCTATACCCTACACTCTACACCATACACTCTATACCCTATACAATACACTCTATACCCTACAATCTATACCCTACACTCTATATCCTACACTCTATACCCTACACTCTACACTCTATACCCTACACTCTATACCATACACTCTAAACCCTACACTCTATACCCTACACTCTATACTCTAAACTCTACACTCTATACCCTACACTCTATACCCTACACTCTATACCCTACACTCTATACCCTACACTCTATACCCTACACTCTACACTTTATACCCTACACTGTATACCCTACACTCTATACCCTACACTCTATACCCTATACTCTATACCCTACACTCTATAGCCCAACACTCTATACCGTACACTCTATACCCTACACTCTATTCCCTACACTCTACACTCTATACCCTACACTCTATACCCTACACTCTATACCATACACTCTATACCCTACACTCTATACCCTACACTCTACACTCTATACCCTACCCTCTATACTCTACACTCTATACCCTACACTCTATACCCTACACTCTATACTCTATACCCTACACTATATAACCTACACTCTACACTCTATACCCTACACTCTATACCCTACACTCTATACCCTACACTCTATACCCTACACTCTACACCCTACACTCTATACCCTACACATTATACCATACACTCTATACCCTACACTCTACACTCTATACCCTACACTCTACACCCTACACTCTATACCCTACACTTTATACCCTGCACTCTACACCCTACACTCTATACCCTACACTCTACACCCTACACTCTATACCCTACACTCTACACTCTATACCCTACACTCTATACCATGCACTCTACACCCTACACTCTATACCATACACTCTATACCCTACACTCTACACTCTATACCCTACACTCTATACCCTACACTCTACACTCTATACCCTACACTCTATACCCTACAATCTATACCCTACACTATATACCCTACACTCTATACCCTACACTTTACACTCTATATCCTACACTCTACACTCTATACCCTACACTCTATACCCTACACTCTACACTTTATACCCTACACTCTATACCCTACACTCTATACCCTACACTCTATACCCTACACTCTACACTCTATACCCTACACTCTATAACATACACTCTATACCCTACACTCTATACCTTACACTCTATACCTTACACTCTCCACTCTACACCCTACACTCTATACCCCACACTCTATACCCTACACTCTACACTTTATACCCTACACTCTATACCCTACACTCTATACCCTACACTCTATACCCTAAACTCTACACTCTATACCCTACACTCTATACCCTACACTATATACTCTATACCCTACACTCTATACCCTACACTCTATATCCTAAAATCTATACACTACACTCTATACCCTACACTCTATATCCCAACACTCTATACCCTACACTCTATACCCTACACTCTACACTCTATACCCTACACTATACACTCTATACCCTACACTCTATACCATACAATCTACACTCTATACCCTACACTCTATACCCTACACTCTACACTCTATACCCTACACACTATACCCTACTTTCTACACTCTATACCCTACACTCTACACTTTATACCATACACTCTATACCCTACACTCTATACCCTACACACTATACCCTACTTTCTACACTCTATACCCTACACTCTACACCCTACACTCTATAACATACACTCTATACCCTACACTCTATACCTTACACTCTATACCCTACACTCTCCACTCTACACCCTACACTCTACACTCTATACCCTACACTCTATACCCTACACTCTACACTATATACCCTACACTCTATACCCTACACTCTATACCCTACACTCTATACCCTACACTCTACACTCTATACCCTACACTCTATACCCTATACTATATACTCTATACCCTACACTCTATACCCTACAATCTATACCCTACACTCTATACCCGACACTCTATACCCTACACTCTATATCCCAACACTCTATACCCTACACTCTATACCCTACACTCTACACTCTATACCCTACACTATACACTCTATACCCTACACTCTATACCATACAATCTACACTCTATACCCTACACTCTATACCCTACACTCTACACTCTATACCCTACACACTATACCCTACTTTCTACACTCTATACCCTACACTCTACACTCTATACCATACACTCTATACCCTACACTCTATACCCTACACTTTATACCCTACACTCTACACTCTATATCCTACACTCTACACTCTATACCCTACACTCTATAACATACACTCTAAACCCTACACTCTATACCCTACACTCTACACTTTATACCCTACACTCTATACCCTACACTCTATACCCTACACTCTATACCCTACACTCTATACCCTACACTCTACACTCTATAGACTACACTCTATAACATACACTCTATACCCTACACTCTATACCCTACACTCTATATCTTACACGCTATACCCTACACTCTACACCCTACACTCTACACTCTATACCCTACACTCTATACCCTACACTCTATACCCTACACTCTATACACTACACTCTACACTTTATACCCTACACTCTATACCCTACACTCTATACCCTACACTCTACACTCTTTACCCTACACTCTATACCCTACACTATATACTCTATACCCTACACTCTATACCCTACACTCTATACCCTACAATCTATACCCTACACTCTATACCCTACACTCTATACCCTACACTCTATATCCCAACACTCTATACCCTACACTCTATACCCTACACTCTACACCCTACACTATACACTCTATACCCTACACTCTATACCATACAATCTACACTCTATACCCTACACTCTATACCCTACACTCTACACTTCACACCCTACACACTATATTCTACTTTCTACACTCTATACCCTACACTCTACACTCTATACCCTACACTCTATACCCTACAATCTATACCATACACTCTATACCATACACTCTATACCCTACACTCTATACCCTACACTCTACACCCTACACTCTATACCCTGCAATCTATACCATACACTCTATACCCTACACTCTATATCATACACTCTATACCCTACACTCTACACTCTATACCCTACACTCTATACCCTACACTCTATACCCTACACTCTACCCTCTACACACTACACTCTATACCATACACTCTATACCCTACACTCTACACTCTATACCATACACTCTATACTGTACACTCTATACCATACACTCTATACCCTACACTCTATACCCTACACTCTATACCCTACACTATACACTCTATACCCTACACTCTACACCATACACTCTATACCCTACACTCTATACCCTACACTCTACACTCTATACCCTACAATATATACCCTACACTCTATACCCTACACTCTATACCCTACACTCTACACTCTATACCATACAATCTATACCATACACTCTATACCCTACACTCTATACCCTACACTCTATACCCTACACTCTACACTTTATACCCTACACTCTATACCCTACACTCTATACCCTACACTCTATAACCTACACCCTATCCTCTACACTCTATACCCTACACACTATACCCTACACTCTATACTCTACACTCTACACTCTATACCCTACACTCTATACCATACACTCTATACCCTACACTCTATACCCTACAATATACACTCTATACCCTACACTCTACACTCTACACTGTATACCATACACTATATACCCTACACTCTATACCCTACACTCTACACTCTATACCCTACACTCTATACTCTACACTATATAACCTACACTCTATACCCTGCACTCTATACCCTATACCCTACACTCTATACCCTACACTCTATAACCTACACCCTATACCCTACACTCTATACCCTACACTCTACACCCTACACTCTATACCATACACTCTATACTCTACACTCTACACTCTATACCCTACACTCTATACCCTACACTGTATACCCTACGTTCTATACCCTACACTCTATACCCTACACTCTACACTCTATACTCTACACTCTACACTTTACACTCTATACCCTACACTCTATACCCTACACTCTATACTCTACACTCTATACCCTACACTCTACACTCTATACCCTACACTCTATACCCTACACTCTAATCCCTACACTCTACACTCTATACCCTACAATCTATACCCTACACTCTACACTCTATACCCTACACTCTATACCCTACACTCTATACCCTACACTCTACCCTCTACACTCTATACCCTACACTCTATACCATACACTCTATACCCTACACTCTACACTCTATTCCCTACACTCTATACCATACATTCTATACCCTACACTCCATACCCTACACTCTATACCCTACACTATACACTCTATACCCTACACTCTACACTCTATACCATACACTGTATACCCTAAACTCTATACCCTACACTCTACACTCTATACCCTACACTCTATACCCTACACTCTATACCCTACACTCTATACCCTACACTATACACTCTATACCCTACACTCTACACTCTATACCATACACTCTATACCCTAAACTCTATACCCTACACTCTACACTCTATACCCTACACTCTACACCCTACACTCTATACCCTACACTTTATACCCTACACTCTACACTCTATACCCTACACTCTATACCCTACACTCTACACCCTACACTCTATACCCTACACTCTATACCCTACACTCTACACTCTATACCCTACACTCTATACCCTACACTCTACCCTCTACACTCTATACCCTGCACTCTATACCATACACTCTATACCATACACTCTACACTCTATTCCCTAAACTCTATACCATACACTCTATACCCTACACTCTATACCCTACACTCTATACCCTACACGCTATACTCTACACTCTATACCCTACACTCTATACCATACACTCTATACCCTACACTCTACACTCTATTCCCTACACTCTATACCATACACTCTATACCCTACACTCTATACCCTACACTCTATACCCTACACTCTATACCCTACACTATACACTCTATACCCTACACTCTACACTATATACCATACACTCTATACCCTAAACTCTATATCCTACACTCTACACTCTATACCCTACACTCTATACACTACACTCTATACCCTACACTCTACACTCTATACCCTACACTCTATACCATACACTCTATACCCTACACTCTATACCATACACTCTATACCCTACACTCTACACACTATACCCTACACTCTATACCCTACACTATACACTCTATACCCTACACTCTACACCATACACTCTATACCCTATACAATACACTCTATACCCTACAGTCTATACCCTACACTCTATACCCTACACTCTATACCGTACACTCTATACCATACACTCTATACCCTACACTCTATATCCTACACTCTATACCCTACACTCTACACTCTATACCCTACACTCTATACCCTACACTCTATACCCTGCAATCTATACCATACACTCTATACCCTACACTCTATATCATACACTCTATAGCCTACACTCTACACCCTACACTCTATACCCTATACTCTATACCCTACACTATACACTCTATACCCTACACTCTACACCATACACTCTATACCCTATACAATACACTCTATACCCTACAATCTATACCCTACACTCTATACCCTACACTCTATATCCCAACACTCTATACCCTACACTCTATACCCTACACTCTACACTCTATACCCTACACTCTATACCATACAATCTACACTCTATACCCTACACTCTATACCCTACACTCTACACTCTATTCCCTACACACTATACCCTACTTTCTACACTCTATACCCTACACTCTACACTCTATACCCTACACTCTATACCCTACAATCTATACCATACACTCTATACCATACACTCTATACCCTACACTCTATACCCTACACTCTATACCCTACACTCTACACTCTGTACCCTACTCTCTACACCCTACACTCTATACCCTGCAATCTATACCATACACTCTATACCCTACACTCTATATCATACACTCTATACCCTACACTCTACACTCTTTACCCCACACTCTACACTCTATACCCTACACTCTACACCCTACACTCTATACCATACACTCTATTCCATACACTCTATACCCTACACTCTATACCCTACACTCTACACTCTAAAATCTATACCCTACTCTCTACACTCTATACCTTACACTCTATACCAAACACTCTATACCCTACACTATATACCATACACTCTATATCATACATTCTATACCGTACACTCTATACCATACACACTATACCCTACACTCTATACCCTACACTCTACACTCTGTACCCTACACTCTATACTATACACTCTACACCCTACACTCTATACCCTACAATCTATACCCTACACCCTACGCTCAATACCCTACACTCTATACCGTACACTCTACACTCTATACCGTACACTATATTCCATACACTCTATTCCATACACTCTATACCCTGCACTCTATACCCTACACTATACACTCTATACCCTACACTCTATACCATACACTCTATACCCTACACTTTACACTCTATTCCCTACACTCTATACCATACGCTCTATACCCTACACTCTATACCCTACACTCTATACCCTACACTATACACTCTATACCCTACACTCTACACTCTATACCATACACTCTATACCCTAAACTCTATACCCTACACTCTATACCCTACACTCTATACCCTACACTCTATACCCTACACTCTATACCATACACTCTATACCCTACACTCTACACTCTATACCCTACACTCTATACCCTACACTCTAAACCCTACACTCTATACCCTACACTATACACTCTATACCCTACACTCTACACCATACACTCTATACCCTATACCCTACATTCTACACTCTATACCCTACAATCTATACCCTACACTTTATACCCTACACTCTATACCCTACACTCTACACTCTATACCGTACACTCTATACCATACACTCTATACCCTACACTCTATACCCTACACTCTATACCCTACACTCTACACTCTATACCCTACACTCTATACCATACACTTTAAACCCTACACTCTATACCCTACATTCTATACCCTAAACTCTACACTCTATACCCTACACTCTACACTCTACACTCAATACCCTGCACTCTATACCCTACACTCTATACCCTACACTCTATACCCTACACTCTATACCCTACACTCTACACTTTATACCCTACACTGTATACCCTACACTCTATACCCTACACTCTATACCCTACACTCTATACCCTACACTCTATAGCCCAACACTCTATACCGTACACTCTATACCCTACACTCTATACCCTACACTCTACACTCTATACCCTACACTCTATACCCTACACTCTAATCCCTACACTCTACACTCTTTACCCTACACTCTATACCCTACACTCTATACCATACACTCTATACCCTACACTCTATACCCTACACTCTACACTCTATACCCTACACTCTACACTCTATACTCTACACTCTATATCCTACACTCTACACTCTATACCCTACACTCTATACCCTACATTCTATACCCTACACTCTATACCCTACACTCTACACTTTATACCCTACACTCTATACCCTACACTCTATACCCTACACTCTATACCCTACACTCTACACTCTATACCCTACACACTATACCCTACACTATATACTCTATACCCTACACTCTATACCCTATACTATATACCCTACAATCTATACCCTACACTCTATACCCTACACTCTATACCCTACACTCTATATCCAAACACTCTATACCCTACACTCTATACCCTACACTCTACTCTCTATACCCTACACTATACACTCTATACCCTACACTCTATACCATACAATCTACACTCTATACCCTACACTCTATACCCTACACTCTACACTCTATACCCTACACTCTATACCCTACAATCTATACCATACACTCTATACCATACACTCTATACCCTACACTCTATACCCTACACTCTACACTCTATACCCTACACTCTATATCCTACACTCTATACCCTGCAATCTATACCATACACTCTATACCCTACACTCTATATCATACACTCTATACCCTACACTCTACACTCTATACCCCACACTCTACACTCTATACCCTACACTCTACACCCTACACTCTAAACCATACACTCTACTCTCTACACTCTATACCTTACACTCTATACCAAACACTCTATACCCTACACTATATACCATACACTCTATATCATACACTCTATACCGTACACTCTATACCATACACTCTATACCCTACACTCTATACCCTACACTCTATACCCTACACTCTACACTCTGTACCCTACACTCTATACTATACACTCTACACCCTACACTCTATACCATACACTCTATACCCTACACTCTATACCATACACTCTATACTGTACACTCTATACCATACACTCTACACCCTACACTTTATACCATGCACTCTATACCCTACACTCTACACTCTATACTCTACACTCTATACCCTACAATCTATACCCTACACTCTATAACCTACACCTTATACCCTACACTCTATACCCTACACTCTACACCCTACACTCTATACCATACACTCTATACTCTACACTCTACACTCTATACCCTACACTCTATACCCTACACTGTATACCCTACACCCTACGTTCTATACCCTACACTCTATACCCTACACTCTACACTCTATACTCTACACTCTACACTTTACACTCTATACCCTACACTCTATACCCTACACTCTATACTCTACACTCTATACCCTACACTCTACACTCTATACCCTACACTCTATACCCTACACTCTAATCCCTACACTCTACACCCTATACCCTACAATCTATACCCTACACTCTACACTCTATACCCTACACTCTATACCCTACACTCTATACCCTACACTCTACCCTCTACACTCTATACCCTACACTCTATACCATACACTCTATACCCTACACTCTACACTCTATTCCCTACACTCTATACCATACATTCTATACCCTACACTCTATACCCTACACTCTATACTCTACACTCTATACCCTACACTCTATACCATACACTCTATACCCTACACTCTACACTCTATTCCCTACACTCTATACCATACACTCTATACCCTACACTCTATACCCTACACTCTATACCCTACACTATACACTCTATACCCTACACTCTACACTCTATACCATACACTCTATACCCTAATCTCTATACCCTACACTCTACACTCTATACCCTACACTCTATACCCTACACTCTATACCCTACACTCTATAACCTACACTATACACTCTATACCCTACACTCTACACTCTATACCATACACTCTATACCCTAAACTCTATTCCCTACACTCTACACTCTATACCCTACACTCTATACCCTACACTCTACCCTCTACACTCTATACCCTGCACTCTATACCATACACTCTATACCATACACTCTACACTCTATTCCCTAAACTCTATACCATATACTCTATACCCTACACTCTATACCCTACACTCTATACCCTACACTCTATACTCTACACTCTATACCCTACACTCTATACCATACACTCTATACCCTACACTCTACACTCTATTCCCTACACTCTATACCATACACTCTATACACTACACTCTATACCCTACACTCTATACCCTACACTCTATACCCTACACTATACACTCTATACCCTACACTCTACACTATATACCATACACTCTATACCCTAAACTCTATATCCTACACTCTACACTCTATACCCTACACTCTATACACTACACTCTATACCCTACACTCTACACTCTATACCCTACACTCTATACCATACACTCTATACCCTACACTCTATACCATACACTCTATACCCTACACTCTACACTCTACACCCTACACTCTATACCCTACACTCTATACCATACACTCTATACCCTACACTCTACACTCTATTCCCTACACTCTATACCATACACTCTATACCCTACACTCTATACCCTACACTCTATACCCTACACTATACACTCTATACCCTACACTCTACACTCTATACCATACACTCTATACCCTAAACTCTATACCCTACACTCTACACTCTATACCCTACACTCTATACCCTACACTCTATACCCTACACTCTATACCCTACACTATACACTCTATACCCTACACTCTACACTCTATACCATACACTCTATACCCTAAACTCTATACCCTACACTCTACACTCTATACCCTACACTCTACACCCTACACTCTATACCCTACACTTTATACCCTACACTCTACACTCTATACCCTACACTCTATACCCTACACTCTACACCCTACACTCTATACCCTACACTCTATACCCTACACTCTACACTCTATACCCTACACTCTATACCCTACACTCTACCCTCTACACTCTATACCCTGCACTCTATACCATACACTCTATACCATACACTCTACACTCTATTCCCTAAACTCTATACCATACACTCTATACCCTACACTCTATACCCTACACTCTATACCCTACACGCTATACTCTACACTCTATACCCTACACTCTATACCATACACTCTATACCCTACACTCTACACTCTATTCCCTACACTCTATACCATACACTCTATACCCTACACTCTATACCCTACACTCTATACCCTACACTATACACTCTATACCCTACACTCTACACTATATACCATACACTCTATACCCTAAACTCTATATCCTACACTCTACACTCTATACCCTACACTCTATACACTACACTCTATACCCTACACTCTACACTCTATACCCTACACTCTATACCATACACTCTATACCCTACACTCTATACCATACACTCTATACCCTACACTCTACACTCTATACCCTACACTCTATACCCTACACTATACACTCTATACCCTACACTCTACACCATACACTCTATACCCTATACAATACACTCTATACCCTACAGTCTATACCCTACACTCTATACCCTACACTCTATACCGTACACTCTATACCATACACTCTATACCCTACACTCTATATCCTACACTCTATACCCTACACTCTACACTCTATACCCTACACTCTATACCCTACACTCTATACCCTGCAATCTATACCATACACTCTATACCCTACACTCTATATCATACACTCTATAGCCTACACTCTACACCCTACACTCTATACCCTATACTCTATACCCTACACTATACACTCTATACCCTACACTTTACACCATACACTCTATACCCTATACAATACACTCTATACCCTACAATCTATACCCTACACTCTATACCCTACACTCTATATCCCAACACTCTATACCCTACACTCTATACCCTACACTCTACACTCTATACCCTACACTATACACTCTATACCCTACACTCTATACCATACAATCTACACTCTATACCCTACACTCTATACCCTACACTCTACACTCTATACCCTACACACTATACCCTACTTTCTACACTCTATACCCTACACTCTACACTCTATACCCTACACTCTATACCCTACAATCTATACCATACACTCTATACCATACACTCTATACCCTACACTCTATACCCTACACTCTATACCCTACACTCTACACTCTGTACCCTACACTCTACACCCTACACTCTATACCCTGCAATCTATACCATACACTCTATACCCTACACTCTATATCATACACTCTATACCCTACACTCTACACTCTTTACCCCACACTCTACACTCTATACCCTACACTCTACACCTTACACTCTATACCATACACTCTATTCCATACACTCTATACCCTACACTCTATACCCTACACTCTACACTCTAAAATCTATACCCTACTCTCTACACTCTATACCTTACACTCTATACCAAACACTCTATACTCTACACTATATACCATACACTCTATATCATACATTCTATACCGTACACTCTATACCATACACACTATACCCTACACTCTATACCCTACACTCTACACTCTGTACCCTACACTCTATACTATACACTCTACACCCTACACTCTATACCCTACAATCTATACCCTACACCCTACGCTCAATACCCTACACTCTATACCGTACACTCTACACTCTATACCGTACACTATATTCCATACACTCTATTCCATACACTCTATACCCTGCACTCTATACCCTACACTATACACTCTATACCCTACACTCTATACCATACACTCTATACCCTACACTTTACACTCTATTCCCTACACTCTATACCATACGCTCTATACCCTACACTCTATACCCTACACTCTATACCCTACACTATACACTCTATACCCTACACTCTACACTCTATACCATACACTCTATACCCTAAACTCTATACCCTACACTCTACACTCTATACCCTACACTCTATACCCTACACTCTATACCCTACACTCTATACCCTACACTCTATACCATACACTCTATACCCTACACTCTACACTCTATACCCTACACTCTATACCCTACACTCTAAACCCTACACTCTATACCCTACACTATACACTCTATACCCTACACTCTACACCATACACTCTATACCCTATACCCTACATTCTACACTCTATACCCTACAATCTATACCCTACACTTTATACCCTACACTCTATACCCTACACTCTACACTCTATACCGTACACTCTATACCATACACTCTATACCCTACACTCTATACCCTACACTCTATACCCTACACTCTACACTCTATACCCTACACTCTATACCATACACTCTAAACCCTACACTCTATACCCTACATTCTATACCCTAAACTCTACACTCTATACCCTACACTCTACACTCTACACTCAATACCCTGCACTCTATACCCTACACTCTATACCCTACACTCTATACCCTACACTCTATACCCTACACTCTACACTTTATACCCTACACTGTATACCCTACACTCTATACCCTACACGCTATACCCTACACTCTATACCCTACACTCTATAGCCCATCACTCTATACCGTACACTCTATACCCTACACTCTATACCCTACACTCTACACTCTATACCCTACACTCTATACCCTACACTCTAATCCCTACACTCTACACTCTTTACCCTACACTCTATACCCTACACTCTATACCCTACACTCTATAACCTACACCCTATACCCTACACTCTATACCCTACACTCTACACCCTACACTCTATACCATACACTCTATACTCTACACTCTATACCATACACTCTACACCCTACACTTTATACCATGCACTCTATACCCTACACTCTACACTCTATACTCTACACTCTATACCCTACAATCTATACCCTACACTCTATAACCTACACCCTATACCCTACACTCTATACCCTACACTCTACACCCTACACTCTATACCATACACTCTATACTCTACACTCTACACTCTATACCCTACACTCTATACCCTACACTGTATACCCTACACCCTACGTTCTATACCCTACACTCTATACCCTACACTCTACACTCTATACTCTACACTCTACACTTTACACTCTATACCCTACACTCTATACCCTACACTCTATACTCTACACTCTATACCCTACACTCTACACCCTACACTCTATACCCTACACTCTAATCCCTACACTCTACACTCTATACCCTACAATCTATACCCTACACTCTACACTCTATACCCTACACTCTATACCCTACACTCTATACCCTACACTCTACCCTCTACACTCTATACCCTACACTCTATACCATACACTCTATACCCTACACTCTACACTCTATTCCCTACACTCTATACCATACATTCTATACCCTACACTCTATACCCTACACTATACACTCTATACCCTACACTCTACACTCTATACCATACACTCTATACCCTAAACTCTATACCCTACACTCTACACTCTATACCCTACACTCTATACCCTACACTCTATACCCTACACTCTATACCCTACACTATACACTCTATACCCTACACTCTACACTCTATACCATACACTCTATACCCTAAACTCTATACCCTACACTCTACACTCT
Organism: Ranitomeya imitator; assembly: GCF_032444005.1. Taxonomy (NCBI): domain Eukaryota; kingdom Metazoa; phylum Chordata; class Amphibia; order Anura; family Dendrobatidae; genus Ranitomeya; species Ranitomeya imitator. The sequence goes on from NW_027193402.1 coordinate 1,087,208, forward strand.
ATACCCTACACTCTATACCCTACACTCTACCCTCTACACTCTATACCCTGCACTCTATACCATACACTCTATACCATACACTCTACACTCTATTCCCTAAACTCTATACCATACACTCTATACCCTACACTCTATACCCTACACTCTATACCCTACACTCTATACTCTACACTCTATACCCTACACTCTATACCATACACTCTATACCCTACACTCTACACTCTATTCCCTACACTCTATACCATACACTCTATACACTACACTCTATACCCTACACTCTATACCCTACACTCTATACCCTACACTATACACTCTATACCCTACACTCTACACTATATACCATACACTCTATACCCTAAACTCTATATCCTACACTCTACACTCTATACCCTACACTCTATACACTACACTCTATACCCTACACTCTACACTCTATACCCTACACTCTATACCATACACTCTATACCCTACACTCTATACCATACACTCTATACCCTACACTCTACACTCTATACCCTACACTCTATACCCTACACTATACAATCTATACCCTACACTCTACACCATACACTCTATACCCTATACAATACACTCTATACCCTACAGTCTATACCCTACACTCTATACCCTACACTCTATACCGTACACTCTATACCATACACTCTATACCCTACACTCTATATCCTACACTCTATACCCTACACTCTACACTCTATACCCTACACTCTATACCCTACACTCTATACCCTGCAATCTATACCATACACTCTATACCCTACACTCTATATCATACACTCTATAGCCTACACTCTACACCCTACACTCTATACCCTACACTCTATACCCTACACTCTACACTCTATACCCTACACTCTATACCCTACACTCTACACCCTACACTCTATACCCTACACTCTATACCCTACACTCTACACTCTATACCCTACACTCTATACCCTACACTCTACCCTCTACACTCTATACCCTGCACTCTATACCATACACTCTATACCATACACTCTACACTCTATTCCCTAAACTCTATACCATACACTCTATACCCTACACTCTATACCCTACACTCTATACCCTACACGCTATACTCTACACTCTATACCCTACACTCTATACCATACACTCTATACCCTACACTCTACACTCTATTCCCTACACTCTATACCATACACTCTATACCCTACACTCTACACCCTACACTCTATACCCTACACTATACACTCTATACCCTACACTCTACACTATATACCATACACTCTATACCCTAAACTCTATATCCTACACTCTACACTCTATACCCTACACTCTATACACTACACTCTATACCCTACACTCTACACTCTATACCCTACACTCTATACCATACACTCTATACCCTACACTCTATACCATACACTCTATACCCTACACTCTACACTCTATACCCTACACTCTATACCCTACACTATACACTCTATACCCTACACTCTACACCATACACTCTATACCCTATACAATACACTCTATACCCTACAGTCTATACCCTACACTCTATACCCTACACTCTATACCGTACACTCTATACCATACACTCTATACCCTACACTCTATATCCTACACTCTATACCCTACACTCTACACTCTATACCCTACACTCTATACCCTACACTCTATACCCTGCAATCTATACCATACACTCTATACCCTACACTCTATATCATACACTCTATAGCCTACACTCTACACCCTACACTCTATACCCTATACTCTATACCCTACACTATACACTCTATACCCTACACTTTACACCATACACTCTATACCCTATACAATACACTCTATACCCTACAATCTATACCCTACACTCTATACCCTACACTCTATATCCCAACACTCTATACCCTACACTCTATACCCTACACTCTACACTCTATACCCTACACTATACACTCTATACCCTACACTCTATACCATACAATCTACACTCTATACCCTACACTCTATACCCTACACTCTACACTCTATACCCTACACACTATACCCTACTTTCTACACTCTATACCCTACACTCTACACTCTATACCCTACACTCTATACCCTACAATCTATACCATACACTCTATACCATACACTCTATACCCTACACTCTATACCCTACACTCTATACCCTACACTCTACACTCTGTACCCTACACTCTACACCCTACACTCTATACCCTGCAATCTATACCATACACTCTATACCCTACACTCTATATCATACACTCTATACCCTACACTCTACACTCTTTACCCCACACTCTACACTCTATACCCTACACTCTACACCTTACACTCTATACCATACACTCTATTCCATACACTCTATACCCTACACTCTATACCCTACACTCTACACTCTAAAATCTATACCCTACTCTCTACACTCTATACCTTACACTCTATACCAAACACTCTATACCCTACACTATATACCATACACTCTATATCATACATTCTATACCGTACACTCTATACCATACACACTATACCCTACACTCTATACCCTACACTCTACACTCTGTACCCTACACTCTATACTATACACTCTACACCCTACACTCTATACCCTACAATCTATACCCTACACCCTACGCTCAATACCCTACACTCTATACCGTACACTCTACACTCTATACCGTACACTATATTCCATACACTCTATTCCATACACTCTATACCCTGCACTCTATACCCTACACTATACACTCTATACCCTACACTCTATACCATACACTCTATACCCTACACTTTACACTCTATTCCCTACACTCTATACCATACGCTCTATACCCTACACTCTATACCCTACACTCTATACCCTACACTATACACTCTATACCCTACACTCTACACTCTATACCATACACTCTATACCCTAAACTCTATACCCTACACTCTACACTCTATACCCTACACTCTATACCCTACACTCTATACCCTACACTCTATACCCTACACTCTATACCATACACTCTATACCCTACACTCTACACTCTATACCCTACACTCTATACCCTACACTCTAAACCCTACACTCTATACCCTACACTATACACTCTATACCCTACACTCTACACCATACACTCTATACCCTATACCCTACATTCTACACTCTATACCCTACAATCTATACCCTACACTTTATACCCTACACTCTATACCCTACACTCTACACCCTACACTCTATACCATACACTCTAAACCCTACACTCTATACCCTACATTCTATACCCTAAACTCTACACTCTATACCCTACACTCTACACTCTACACTCAATACCCTGCACTCTATACCCTACACTCTATACCCTACACTCTATACCCTACACTCTATACCCTACACTCTACACTTTATACCCTACACTGTATACCCTACACTCTATACCCTACACGCTATACCCTACACTCTATACCCTACACTCTATAGCCCATCACTCTATACCGTACACTCTATACCCTACACTCTATACCCTACACTCTACACTCTATACCCTACACTCTATACCCTACACTCTAATCCCTACACTCTACACTCTTTACCCTACACTCTATACCCTACACTCTATACCCTACACTCTATAACCTACACCCTATACCCTACACTCTATACCCTACACTCTACACCCTACACTCTATACCATACACTCTATACTCTACACTCTATACCATACACTCTACACCCTACACTTTATACCATGCACTCTATACCCTACACTCTACACTCTATACTCTACACTCTATACCCTACAATCTATACCCTACACTCTATAACCTACACCCTATACCCTACACTCTATACCCTACACTCTACACCCTACACTCTATACCATACACTCTATACTCTACACTCTACACTCTATACCCTACACTCTATACCCTACACTGTATACCCTACACCCTACGTTCTATACCCTACACTCTATACCCTACACTCTACACTCTATACTCTACACTCTACACTTTACACTCTATACCCTACACTCTATACCCTACACTCTATACTCTACACTCTATACCCTACACTCTACACCCTACACTCTATACCCTACACTCTAATCCCTACACTCTACACTCTATACCCTACAATCTATACCCTACACTCTACACTCTATACCCTACACTCTATACCCTACACTCTATACCCTACACTCTACCCTCTACACTCTATACCCTACACTCTATACCATACACTCTATACCCTACACTCTACACTCTATTCCCTACACTCTATACCATACATTCTATACCCTACACTCTATACCCTACACTATACACTCTATATTCTACACTCTACACTCTATACCATACACTCTATACCCTAAACTCTATACCCTACACTCTACACTCTATACCCTACACTCTATACCCTACACTCTATACCCTACACTCTATACCCTACACTATACACTCTATACCCTACACTCTACACTCTATACCATACACTCTATACCCTAAACTCTATACCCTACACTCTACACTCTATACCCTACACTCTATACCCTACACTCTACCCTCTACACTCTATACCCTGCACTCTATACCATACACTCTATACCATACACTCTACACTCTATTCCCTAAACTCTATACCATACACTCTATACCCTACACTCTATACCCTACACTCTATACCCTACACTCTATACTCTACACTCTATACCCTACACTCTATACCATACACTCTATACCCTACACTCTACACTCTATTCCCTACACTCTATACCATACACTCTATACACTACACTCTATACCCTACACTCTATACCCTACACTCTATACCCTACACTATACACTCTATACCCTACACTCTACACTATATACCATACACTCTATACCCTAAACTCTATATCCTACACTCTACACTCTATACCCTACACTCTATACACTACACTCTATACCCTACACTCTACACTCTATACCCTACACTCTATACCATACACTCTATACCCTACACTCTATACCATACACTCTATACCCTACACTCTACACTCTATACCCTACACTCTATACCCTACACTATACACTCTATACCCTACACTCTACACCATACACTCTATACCCTATACAATACACTCTATACCCTACAGTCTATACCCTACACTCTATACCCTACACTCTATACCGTACACTCTATACCATACACTCTATACCCTACACTCTATATCCTACACTCTATACCCTACACTCTACACTCTATACCCTACACTCTATACCCTACACTCTATACCCTGCAATCTATACCATACACTCTATACCCTACACTCTATATCATACACTCTATAGCCTACACTCTACACCCTACACTCTATACCCTACACTCTATACCCTACACTATACACTCTATACCCTACACTCTACACCATACACTCTATACCCTATACAATACACTCTATACCCTACAATCTATACCCTACACTCTATACCCTACACTCTATATCCCAACACTCTATACCCTACACTCTATACCCTACACTCTACACTTTATACCCTACACTATACACTCTATACCCTACACTCTATACCATACAATCTACACTCTATACCCTACACTCTATACCCTACACTCTACACTCTATACCCTACACTCTATACCCTACAATCTATACCATACACTCTATACCATACACTCTATACCCTACACTCTATACCCTACACTCTACACTCTATACCCTACACTCTATATCCTACACTCTATACCCTGCAATCTATACCATACACTCTATACCCTACACTCTACTTTCTATACCCTACACTCTACACTCTATACCCTACACTCTATACCCTACAATCTATACCATACACTCTATACCATACACTCTATACCCTACACTCTATACCCTACACTCTATACCCTACACTCTACACTCTGTACCCTACACTCTATACCCTACACTCTATACCCTGCAATCTATACCATACACTCTATACCCTACACTCTATATCATACACTCTATACCCTACACTCTACACTCTTTACCCCACACTCTACACTCTATACCCTACACTCTACACCCTACACTCTATACCATACACTCTATTCCATACACTCTATACCCTACACTCTATACCCTACACTCTACACTCTAAAATCTATACCCTACTCTCTACACTCTATACCTTACACTCTATACCAAACACTCTATACCCTACACTATATACCATACACTCTATATCATACATTCTATACCGTACACTCTATACCATACACACTATACCCTACACTCTATACCCTACACTCTACACTCTGTACCCTACACTCTATACTATACACTCTACACCCTACACTCTATACCCTACAATCTATACCCTACACCCTACGCTCAATGCCCTACACTCTATACCCTACACTCTACACTCTATACCGTACACTATATTCCATACACTCTATTCCATACACTCTATACCCTGCACTCTATACCCTACACTATACACTCTATACCGTACACTCTATACCCTACACTCTATACCCTACACTCTACACTCTATACCCTACACTCTATACCCTACACTCTAATCCCTACACTCTACACTCTTTACCCTACACTCTATACCCTACACTCTATACCATACACTCTATACCCTACACTCTATACCCTACACTCTACACTCTATACCCTACACTATACACTCTATACTCTACACTCTATATCCTACACTCTACACTCTATACCCTACACTCTATACCCTACATTCTATACCCTACACTCTATACCCTACACTCTACACTTTATACCCTACACTCTATACCCTACACTCTATACCCTACACTCTATACCCTACACTTTACACTCTATACCCTACACACTATACCCTACACTATATACTCTATACCCTACACTCTATACCCTATACTCTATACCCTACAATCTATACCCTACACTCTATACCCTACACTCTATACCCTACACTCTATATCCCAACACTCTATACCCTACACTCTATACCCTACACTCTACACTCTATACCCTACACTATACACTCTATACCCTACACTCTATACCATACAATCTACACTCTATACCCTACACTCTATACCCTACACTCTACACTCTATACCCTACACTCTATACCCTACAATCTATACCATACACTCTATACCATACACTCTATACCCTACACTCTATACCCTACACTCTACACTCTATACCCTACACTCTATATCCTACACTCTATACCCTGCAATCTATACCATACACTCTATACCCTACACTCTATATCATACACTCTATACCCTACACTCTACACTCTATACCCCACACTCTACACTCTATACCCTACACTCTACACCCTACACTCTATACCATACACTCTATTCCATACACTCTATACCCTACACTCTATACCCTACACTGTACACTCTAAAATCTATACCCTACTCTCTACACTCTATATCTTACACTCTATACCAAACACTCTATACCCTACACTATATACCATACACTCTATATCATACACTCTATACCGTACACTCTATACCATACACTCTATACCCTACACTCTATACCCTACACTCTATACCCTACACTATACACTCTGTACCCTACACTCTATACTATACACTCTACACCCTACACTCTATACCATACACTCTATACCCTACACTCTATACCATACACTCTATACTGTACACTCTATACCATACACTCTACACCCTACACTCTATACCATGCACTCTATACCCTACACTCTACACTCTATACTCTACACTCTATACCCTACAATCTATACCCTACACCCTACGCTCTATACCCTACACTCTATACCCTACACTCTACACTCTATACCGTACACTATATTCCATACACTCTATTCCATACACTCTATACCCTGCTCTCTATACCCTACACTATACACTCTATACCCTACACTCTACACCATACACTCTATACCCTACACTCTACACGCTATTCCCTACACTCTATACCATACATTCTATACCCTACACTCTATACCCTACACTCTATACCCTACACTCTATACTCTACACTCTATACCCTACACTCTATACCATACACTCTATACCCTACACTCTACACTCTATTCCCTACACTCTATACCATACACTCTATACCCTACACTCTATACCCTACACTCTATACCCTACACTATTCACTCTATACCCTACACTTTACACTCTATACCATACACTCTATACCCTACACTCTACACTCTATACCCTACACTCTATACCCTACACTCTATACCCTACACTCTATACCCTACACTCTATACCATACACTCTATACCCTACACTCTACACTCTATACCCTACACTCTATACCCTACACTCTAAACCCTACACTCTATACCCTACACTATACACTCTATACCCTACACTCTACACCATACACTCTATCCCCTAGACTCTATACCCTACATTCTACACTCTATACCCTACACTCTAAACCCTACACTCTATACCCTACACCATACACTCTATACCCTACACTCTACACTCTATTCCCTACACTCTACACTCTATACCCTACACTCTATACTCTACACTATATAACCTACACTCTATACCCTGCACTCTATACCCTACACTCTATACCCTACACTCTACACTCTATACCCTCCAATATATACCCTACACTCTATACCCTACACTCTATACCCTACACTCTACACTCTATACCATACAATCTATACCATACACTCTATACCCTACACTCTATACCCTACACAATACACTTTATACCCTACACTCTATACCCTACACTCTATACCCTACACTCTACACTCTATACCCTACACTCTATAACATATACTCTATACCCTACACTCTATACCTTACACTCTATACCGTACACTCTACACTCTACACCCTACACTCTACACTCTATACCCTACACTCTATACCCTACACTCTACACTTTATACTCTACACTCTATACCCTACACTCTATACCCTACACTCTATACCCTACACTCTATACCCTACACTCTATACCCTACACTATATACTCTATACTCTACACTCTATACCCTACATGCTATACCCTACACTCTATACCCTACACTCTATACTCTACACTCTATACCCTACACTCTATATCCCAACACTCTATACCCTACACTCTATACCCTACACTCTACACTCTATACTCTACACTATACACTCTATACCCTACACTCTATACCATACAATCTACACTCTATACCCTACACTCTATACCCTACACTCTACACTCTATGCCCTACACACTATACCCTACTTTCTACACTCTATACCCTACACTCTACACTCTATACCCTACACTCTATACCCTACAATCTATACCATACACTCTATACCCTACACTCTATACCCTACACTCTACACTCTATACCCTACACTCTATACCCTACACTTTATACCCTGCAATCTATACCATACACTCTATACCCTATACTCTATATCATACACTCTATACCCTACACTCTACACTCTATACCCCACACTCTACACTCTATACCCCACACTCTACACTCTATATCCTACACTCTACACCCTACACTCTATACCATGCACTCTATTCCATACACTCTATACCCTACATGCTATACCCTACACTCTACACTCTAAAATCTATACCCTACTCTCTACACTCTATACCTTACACTCTATACCAAACACTCTATACCCTACACTATATAACATACACTCTATATCATACGCTCTATACCGTACACTCTATACCCTACACTCTATACCCTACACTCTACACTCTATATTCTACACTCTATACCCTACACTCTAAACTCTATACCATACAATTTATACCCTACACTCTATACTATACACTCTACACCCTACACTCTATACCATACACTCTATGCCCTACACTCTACACTCTATAACCTACACTCTATACCTTACACTGTACACCCTACACTCTATACCATACACTCTATACCCTACACTCTATACCCTACACTCTATACCCTACACCCTACGCTCTATACCCTACACTCTATACCCTACACTCTTCACTCTATACCCTACACTCTATTCCATACACTCTATATCCTACACTCTATACCCTACACTCTAATCCCTACACTCTACACTCTATACCCTACACTCTATACCCCACCCTCTATACCCTACACTCTATACCATACACTCTATACCCTACACTCGATACCCTACACTATACACTCTATACCCTACACTTTACACTCTATACCCTAAACTCTACACTCTATACCCTACACTCTACACTCTACACTCAATACCCTACACTCTATACCCTACACTCTATACCCTACACTCTATACCCTACACTCTATACCCTACACTCTACACTTTATACCCTACACTGTATACCCTACACTCTATACCCTACACTCTATAGCCCAACAATCTATACCGTACACTCTATACCCTACACTCTATACCCTACACTCTACACTCTATACCCTACACTCTATACCCTACACTCTAATCCCTACACTCTACACTCTTTACCCTACACTCTATACCCTACACTCTATACCATACACTCTATACCCTACACTCTATACCCTACACTCTACACTCTATACCCTACACTCTACACTCTATACTCTACACTCTATATCCTACACTCTACACTCTATACCCTACACTCTATACCATACACTATATACCCTACACTCTATACCCTACACTCTACACTCTATACCCTACACTCTACACTCTATACTCTACACTCTATATCCTACACTCTACACTCTATACCCTACACTCTATACCCTACACTCTATACCCTACACTCTACACTCTATACCCTACACACTATACCCTACACTATATACTCTATACCCTACACTCTATACCCTATACTCTATACCCTACAATCTATACCCTACACTCTATACCCTACACTCTATACCCTACACTCTATATCCCAACACTCTATACCCTACACTCTATACCCTACACTCTACACCCTACACTATACACTCTATACCCTACACTCTATACCATACAATCTACACTCTATACCCTACACTCTATACCCTACACTCTACACTCTATACCCTACACTCTATACCCTACAATCTATACCATACACTCTATACCATACACTCTATACCCTACACTCTACACCCTACACTCTACACTTTATACCCTACACTCTATACCCTACACTCTACACTATATACCCTACACTCTATACCCTACACTCTATACCCTACACTCTACACTCTATACCCTACACTCTATACCCTATACTATATACTCTATACCCTACACTCTATACCCTACAATCTATACCCTACACTCTATACCCGACACTCTATACCCTACACTCTATATCCCAACACTCTATACCCTACACTCTATACCCTACACTCTACACTCTATACCCTACACTATACACTCTATACCCTACACTCTATACCATACAATCTACACTCTATACCCTACACTCTATACCCTACACTCTACACTCTATACCCTACACACTATACCCTACTTTCTACACTCTATACCCTACACTCTACACTCTATACCATACACTCTATACCCTACACTCTATACCCTACACTCTATGCCCTACACTATATACCCTACACTTTATACCCTACACTCTACACTCTATATCCTACACTCTACACTCTATACCATACACTCTATACCCTACACTCTACACTCTATACCCTACACTCTACACTCTGTACCCTACACTCTATACTATACACTCTACACCCTACACTCTATACCATACACTCTATACCCTACACTCTACACTCTATACCATACACTCTATACTGTACACTCTATACCATACACTCTACACCCTACACTCTATACCATGCACTCTATACCCTACACTCTACACTCTATACCCTACACTCTATACCCTACAATCTATACCCTACACCCTACGCTCTATATACTACACTCTATACCCTACTCTCTACACTCTATACCGTAGACTATATTCCATACACTCTATTCCATACACTCTATACCCTGCACTCTATACCCTACACTATACACTCTATACCCTACACTCTACACCATACACTCTATACCCTATACTCTATACACTACACTCTACATTCTATACCCTACAATCTATACCCAACACTCTATACCCTACACTCTATACCATACACTCTGTACCCTACACTCTATACCCTACACTCTATACTGTATACCATACACTCTATACCCTACACTATATACCCTACACTCTATACCCTACACTATATACCCTACTCTCTATACCCTACACTCTACACTCTATACCCAACACTCTATACTCTACACTCTATACCCTACACTCTATACCATACACTCCATACCCTACACTCTACACTCTATACCCTACACTCTACTCTTTATACCCTACACTCTATACCCTACACTCTACACTCTATACCCTACACTCTATACCCTACACTCTATACCCTACTCTATACCATACACTCTATACCCTACACTCTATACCCTACACTCTACACTCTATACCCTACACTCTATACCTTACACTGTACACCCTACACTCTATACCATACACTCTATACCCTACACTCTATACCCTACACTCTATACCCTACACCCTACGCTCTATACCCTACACTCTATACCCTACACTCTTCACTCTATACCCTACACTCTATTCCATACACTCTATATCCTACACTCTATACCCTACACTCTAATCCCTACACTCTACACTCTATACCCTACACTCTATACCCCACCCTCTATACCCTACACTCTATACCATACACTCTATACCCTACACTCGATACCCTACACTATACACTCTATACCCTACACTTTACACTCTATACCCTAAACTCTACACTCTATACCCTACACTCTACACTCTACACTCAATACCCTACACTCTATACCCTACACTCTATACCCTACACTCTATACCCTACACTCTATACCCTACACTCTACACTTTATACCCTACACTGTATACCCTACACTCTATACCCTACACTCTATAGCCCAACAATCTATACCGTACACTCTATACCCTACACTCTATACCCTACACTCTACACTCTATACCCTACACTCTATACCCTACACTCTAATCCCTACACTCTACACTCTTTACCCTACACTCTATACCCTACACTCTATACCATACACTCTATACCCTACACTCTATACCCTACACTCTACACTCTATACCCTACACTCTACACTCTATACTCTACACTCTATATCCTACACTCTACACTCTATACCCTACACTCTATACCATACACTATATACCCTACACTCTATACCCTACACTCTACACTCTATACCCTACACTCTACACTCTATACTCTACACTCTATATCCTACACTCTACACTCTATACCCTACACTCTATACCCTACACTCTATACCCTACACTCTACACTCTATACCCTACACACTATACCCTACACTATATACTCTATACCCTACACTCTATACCCTATACTCTATACCCTACAATCTATACCCTACACTCTATACCCTACACTCTATACCCTACACTCTATATCCCAACACTCTATACCCTACACTCTATACCCTACACTCTACACCCTACACTATACACTCTATACCCTACACTCTATACCATACAATCTACACTCTATACCCTACACTCTATACCCTACACTCTACACTCTATACCCTACACTCTATACCCTACAATCTATACCATACACTCTATACCATACACTCTATACCCTACACTCTACACCCTACACTCTACACTTTATACCCTACACTCTATACCCTACACTCTACACTATATACCCTACACTCTATACCCTACACTCTATACCCTACACTCTACACTCTATACCCTACACTCTATACCCTATACTATATACTCTATACCCTACACTCTATACCCTACAATCTATACCCTACACTCTATACCCGACACTCTATACCCTACACTCTATATCCCAACACTCTATACCCTACACTCTATACCCTACACTCTACACTCTATACCCTACACTATACACTCTATACCCTACACTCTATACCATACAATCTACACTCTATACCCTACACTCTATACCCTACACTCTACACTCTATACCCTACACACTATACCCTACTTTCTACACTCTATACCCTACACTCTACACTCTATACCATACACTCTATACCCTACACTCTATACCCTACACTCTATGCCCTACACTATATACCCTACACTTTATACCCTACACTCTACACTCTATATCCTACACTCTACACTCTATACCATACACTCTATACCCTACACTCTACACTCTATACCCTACACTCTACACTCTGTACCCTACACTCTATACTATACACTCTACACCCTACACTCTATACCATACACTCTATACCCTACACTCTACACTCTATACCATACACTCTATACTGTACACTCTATACCATACACTCTACACCCTACACTCTATACCATGCACTCTATACCCTACACTCTACACTCTATACCCTACACTCTATACCCTACAATCTATACCCTACACCCTACGCTCTATATACTACACTCTATACCCTACTCTCTACACTCTATACCGTAGACTATATTCCATACACTCTATTCCATACACTCTATACCCTGCACTCTATACCCTACACTATACACTCTATACCCTACACTCTACACCATACACTCTATACCCTATACTCTATACACTACACTCTACATTCTATACCCTACAATCTATACCCAACACTCTATACCCTACACTCTATACCATACACTCTGTACCCTACACTCTATACCCTACACTCTATACTGTATACCATACACTCTATACCCTACACTATATACCCTACACTCTATACCCTACACTATATACCCTACTCTCTATACCCTACACTCTACACTCTATACCCAACACTCTATACTCTACACTCTATACCCTACACTCTATACCATACACTCCATACCCTACACTCTACACTCTATACCCTACACTCTACTCTTTATACCCTACACTCTATACCCTACACTCTACACTCTATACCCTACACTCTATACCCTACACTCTATACCCTACTCTATACCATACACTCTATACCCTACACTCTATACCCTACACTCTACACTCTATACCCTACACTCTACACTCTATACCCTACACTCTATACCCTACACTCTATACTCTATACCCTACACTATATACCCTACACTCTACACTCTATACCCTACACTCTATACCCTACACTCTGTACCCTACACTCTACACCCTACACTCTATACCCTACACATTATACCATACACTCTGTACCCTACACTCTACACTCTATACCCTACACTCTACACCCTACACTCTATACCCTACACTCTATACCCTACACTCTACACTCTATACCCTACACTCTATACCCTATACTATATACTCTATACCCTACACTCTATACCCTACAATCTATACCCTACACTCTATACCCGACACTCTATACCCTACACTCTATATCCCAACACTCTATACCCTACACTCTATACCCTACACTCTACACTCTATACCCTACACTATACACTCTATACCATACACTCTATACCCTACACACTATACCCTACTTTCTACACTCTATACCCTACACTCTACACTCTATACCATACACTCTATACCCTACACTCTATACCCTACACTCTATACCCTACACTATATACCCTACACTTTATACCCTACACTCTACACTCTATATCCTACACTCTATACCCTATACTATATACTCTATACCCTACACTCTATACCCTACAATCTATACCCTACACTCTATACCCGACACTCTATACCCTACACTCTATATCCCAACACTCTATACCCTACACTCTATACCATACAATCTACACTCTATACCCTACACTCTATACCCTACACTCTACTCTCTATACCCTACACACTATACCCTACTTTCTACACTCTATACCCTACACTCTACACTCTATACCATACACTCTATACCCTACACTCTATACCCTACACTCTATACCCTACACTATATACCCTACACTTTATACCCTACACTCTACACTCTATATCCTACACTCTACACTCTATACCCTACACTCTATACCCTACACTCTACACTCTATACCCTACACTCTACACTCTGTACCCTACACTCTATACTATACACTCTACACCCTACACTCTATACCATACACTCTATACCCTACACTCTACACTCTATACCCTACACTCTACACTCTGTACCCTACACTCTATACTATACACTCTACACCCTACACTCTATACCATACACTCTATACCCTACACTCTACACTCTATACCATACACTCTATACTGTACACTCTATACCATACACTCTACACCCTACACTCTATACCATGCACTCTATACCCTACACTCTACACTCTATACCCTACACTCTATACCCTACAATCTATACCCTACACCCTACCCTCTATACCCTACACTCTATACCCTACTCTCTACACTCTATACCGTACACTATATTCCATACACTCTATTCCATACACTCTATACCCTGCACTCTACACCATACACTCTATACCCTATACTCTATACACTACACTCTACATTCTATACCCTACAATCTATACCCAACACTCTATACCCTACACTCTATACCATACACTCTATACCCTACACTCTATACCCTACACTCTATACTGTATACCATACACTCTATACCCTACACTATATACCCTACACTCTATACCCTACACTATATACCCTACACTCTATACCCTACACTCTACACTCTATACCCAACACTCTATACCATACACTCCATACCCTACACTCTACACTCTATACCCTACACTCTACTCTTTATACCCTACACTCTATACCCTACACTCTACACTCTATACCCTACACTCTACACTCTATACCCTACACTCTACACCATACACTCTATACCCTATACTCTATACACTACACTCTACATTCTATACCCTACAATCTATACCCAACACTCTATACCCTACACTCTATACCATACACTCTATACCCTACACTCTATACCCTACACTCTATACTGTATACCATACACTCTATACCCTACACTATATACCCTACACTCTATACCCTACACTATATACCCTACACTCTATGATTAAACACAACCACAGAGACACCACAGCACTATATACTTATCACTATAAAAATGTCAATATATACTAATAGAATATAATACAAGTGAACAGTGCCCTGTGGAAGAGAAGTGTGGAATACAACCACTATTTGAGAACAGAAAACACCCCCAACCAAGCTATAGATTAGTACCAGGTAAAACCACCAGGCAGAGATTAGATATAAAATGCCTTTATTTTATATGACTGGCAATAAATATATAAACAATACATAATTGTGCGCTCAGAACCACAAAGGAATCAATTAAAATTATAATGTAAAAAACCAATGTATATATATAAAGGTAGTGTAATATAACGGACTGACCCAGGGAATAATCAAATCTTGTTTATATATAACCAGGAGTAACTAAAAATTGGTCTAGTGTCCAAAAAGTACACATAAAATAGTCACAGATATGAAAAAATGGCTAAAACCCCTATACAAGAAAAAGCCACAGTAAAAATATATAAAAGAATATATATATATATGTATATAAAAAAAAATGATAAAAAACAAGAGTGGTAAATGAGGAACAATTGTGCTACTCAATTGCTATTTAGTTACTCCTGGTTATATATAAACAAGATTTGATTATTCCCTGGGTCAGTCCGTTATATTACACTACCTTTATATATATACATTGGTTTTTTACATTATAATTTTAATTGATTCCTTTGTGGTTCTGAGCGCACAATTATGTATTGTTTATATATTTATTGCCAGTCATATAAAATAAAGGCATTTTATATCTAATCTCTGCCTGGTGGTTTTACCTGGTACTAATCTATAGCTTGGTTGGGGGTGTTTTCTGTCCTACACTCTATACACTACACTCTACACTCTATACCCAACACTCTATACTCTACACTCTATACCCTACACTCTATACCATACACTCCATACCCTACACTCTACACTCTATACCCTACACTATACTCTTTATACCCTACACTCTATACCCTACACTCTACACTCTATACCCTACACTCTACACTCTATACCCTACACTCTATACCCTACTCTATACCATACACTCTATACCCTACACTCTATACCCTACACTCTACACTCTATACCCTACACTCTACACTCTACACTCTATACCCTACACTCTATACCCTACACTCTATACTCTATACCCTACACTATATACCCTACACTCTACACTCTATACCCTACACTCTATACCCTACACTCTGTACCCTACACTCTACACACTACACTCTATACCCTACACATTATACCATACACTCTATACCCTACACTCTACACTCTATACCCTACACTCTACACCCTACACTCTATACCCTACACTTTATACCCTACACTCTACACTCTATACCCTACACTCTATACCCTACACTCTACACCCTACACTCTATACCCTACACTCTATACCCTACACTCTACACTCTATACCCTACACTCTATACCCTACACTCTATACCCTACACTCTACCCTCTACACTCTATACCCTACACTCTATACCATACACTCTATACCCTACACTCTACACTCTATTCCCTACACTCTATACCATACACTCTATACCCTACACTCTATACCCTACACTCTATACCCTACACTCTATACTCTATACCCTACACTCTATACCATATACTCTATACCCTACACTCTACACTCTATTCCCTACACTCTACACCATACACTCTATACCCTAAACTCTATACCCTAAACTCTACACTCTATACCCTACACTCTATACCCTACACTCTATACCCTACACTCTATACCATACACTCTATACCCTACACTCTATACCATACACTCTATACCCTACACTCTATACCCTACACTATACACTCTATACCCTACACTCTACACCATACACTCTATACCCTATACAATACACTCTATACCCTACAATCTATACCCTACACTCTATACCCTACACTGTACACTCTATACCGTACACTCTATACCATACACTCTATATATACACTCTACACCCTACACTCTATACCATACACTCTATGCCCTACACTCTACACTCTATAATGTACACTCTATACACTACACTCTACACCCTACACTCTATACCATACACTCTATACCCTACACTCTATACCCTAGACTCTATACCCTACACCCTAAGCTCTATACCCTACACTCTATACCCTACACTCTTCACTCTATACCCTACACTCTATTCCATACACTCTATATCCTACACTCTATACCCTACACTCTAATCACTACACTATACACTCTATACCCTACACTCTATACCCCACACTCTATACCCTACACAATATACCATTCACTCTATACCCTACACTCTATACCCTACACTCTACACTCTAAACTCTATTCCATACACTCTATACCCTACACTCTATACCCTACACTCTATACCCTACACTCTATACCCTACACTATATACCCTACAATCTATACCCTAAACTCTATACCCTACACTGTACACTCTATACCCTACACTCTATACCCTACACTCTATACCCTACACTCTATACCCTACACTCTACACTCTATACCCTACACTCTACACTCTATACCCTACACTCTATACCCTACACTCTACACTCTATACCCTACACTCTATACCGTACACTCTATACCCTACACTCTACACTCTACACTCTATACCCTACACTCTATACCCTACACTCTACACTCTATACTCTACACTCTACACTTTACAATCTATACCCTACACTCTATACCCTACACTCTATACTCTATACTCTACACTCTATACCCTACACTCTACACTCTATACCCTACACTCTATACCCTACACTCTAATCCCTACATTCTACACTTTATACCCTACACTCTATACCCTACACTCTATACCCTACACTCTACACTCTATACCCTACACTCTATACCCTACACTCTATACCATACACTCTATTCCATACACTCTATACCCTACACTCTATACCCTACACTCTACACTCTAAAATCTATACCCTACTCTCTACACTCTATACCTTACACTCTATATCAAACACTCTATACCCTACACTATATACCATACACTCTATATCATACAATCTATACCGTACACTCTATACCATACACTCTATACCCTACACTCTATACCCTACACTCTATACCCTACACTCTACACTCTGTACCCTACACTCTATACTATACACTCTACACCCTACACTCTATACCATACACTCTATACCCTACACTCTACACTCTATATCATACACTCTATACTGTACACTCTATACCATACACTCTACACCCTACACTCTATACCATGCACTCTATACCCTACACTCTACACTCTATACCCTACACTCTATACCCTACAATCTATACCCTACACCCTACGCTCTATACCCTACACTCTATACCCTACACTCTACACTCTATACCGTACACTATATTCCATACACTCTATTCCATACACTCTATACCCTGCACTCTATACCCTACACTATACACTCTATACCCTACACTCTACACCATACACTCTATACCCTACACTCTACACTCTATTCCCTACACTCTATACTATACATTCTATACCCTACACTCTATACCCTACACTCTATACCCTACACTCTATACTCTACACTCTATACCCTACACTCTATACCATACACTCTATACCCTACACTCTACACTCTATTCCCTACACTCTATACCATACACTCTATACCCTACACTCTATACCCTACACTCTATACCCTACACTATACACTCTATACCCTACACTCTACACTGTATACCATACACTCTATACCCTAAACTCTATACCCTACACTATACACTCTATACCCTACACTCTACACCATACACTCTATACCCTACACTCTACACTCTATTCCCTACACTCTATACCATACATTCTATACCCTACACTCTATACCCTACACTCTATACCCTACACTCTATACTCTACACTCTATACCCTACACTCTATACCATACACTCTATACCCTACACTCTACACTCTATTCCCTACACTCTATACCATACACTCTATACCCTACACTCTATACCCTACACTCTATACCCTACACTATACACTCTATACCCTACACCCTACACTCTATACCCTACACTCTACACTCTATACTCTACACTCTACACTTTACACTCTATACCCTACACTCTATACCCTACACTCTATACTCTATACTCTACACTCTATACCCTACACTCTACACTCTATACCCTACACTCTATACCCTACACTCTAATCCCTACATTCTACACTTTATACCCTACACTCTATACCCTACACTCTATACCCTACACTCTACACTCTATACCCTACACTCTATACCCTACACTCTATACCATACACTCTATTCCATACACTCTATACCCTACACTCTATACCCTACACTCTACACTCTAAAATCTATACCCTACTCTCTACACTCTATACCTTACACTCTATATCAAACACTCTATACCCTACACTATATACCATACACTCTATATCATACACTCTATACCGTACACTCTATACCATACACTATATACCCTACACTCTATACCCTACACTCTATACCCTACACTCTACACTCTGTACCCTACACTCTATACTATACACTCTACACCCTACACTCTATACCATACACTCTATACCCTACACTCTACACTCTATATCATACACTCTATACTGTACACTCTATACCATACACTCTACACCCTACACTCTATACCATGCACTCTATACCCTACACTCTACACTCTATACCCTACACTCTATACCCTACAATCTATACCCTACACCCTACGCTCTATACCCTACACTCTATACCCTACACTCTACACTCTATACCGTACACTATATTCCATACACTCTATTCCATACACTCTATACCCTGCACTCTATACCCTACACTATACACTCTATACCCTACACTCTACACCATACACTCTATACCCTACACTCTACACTCTATTCCCTACACTCTATACCATACATTCTATACCCTACACTCTATACCCTACACTCTATACCCTACACTCTATACTCTACACTCTATACCCTACACTCTATACCATACACTCTATACCCTACACTCTACACTCTATTCCCTACACTCTATACCATACACTCTATACCCTACACTCTATACCCTACACTCTATACCCTACACTATACACTCTATACCCTACACTCTACACTCTATACCATACACTCTATACCCTAAACTCTATACCCTACACTCTACACTCTATACCCAACACTCTATACCCTGCACTCTATACCCTACACTCTATACCCTACACTCTATACCATACACTCTATACCCTGCACTCTACACTCTATACCATACACTCTATACCCTACACTCTAAACCCTACACTCTATACCCTACACTATACACTCTATACCCTACACTCTACACCATACACTCTATCCCTTAGACTCTATACCCTACATTCTACACTCTATACCCTACAATCTATACCCTACACTTTATACCCTACACTCTATACCCTACACTCTGCACTCTATACCGTACACTCTATACCATACACTCTATACCCTACACTCTATACCCTACACTCTATACCCTACACTCTACACTCTATACCCTACACTCTATACCATACACTCTAAACCCTAGACTCTATACCCTACACTCTATACCCTAAACTCTACACTCTATACCCTACACTCTACACTCAATACCCTACACTCTATATACATAGTAACATAGTAACATAGTTAGTAAGGCCGAAAAAAGACATTTGTCCATCCAGTTCAGCCTATATTCCATCATAATAAATACCCAGATCTACGTCCTTCTACAGAACCTAATAATTGTATGATACAATATTGTTCTGCTCCAGGAAGACATCCAGGCCTCTCTTGAACCCCTCGACTATATCCTACACTCTATACCCTACACTCTATACCCTACACTCTACACTTTATACCCTACACTGTATACCCTACACTCTATACCCTACACTCTATACCCTACACTCTATAGCCCAACACTCTATACCGTACACTCTATACCCTACACTAATAATAATAATCTTTATTTTTATATAGCGCTAACATATTCCGCAGCGCTTTACAGTTTGCACACATTATCATCACTGTCCCCGATGGGGCTCACAATCTAGAATCCCTACCAGTATGTCTTTGGAATGTGGGAGGAAACCGGAGTGCCCGGAGGAAACCCACGCAAACACGGAGAGAACATACAAACTCTTTGCAGATGTTGTCCTGGGTGGGATTAGAACCCAGGACCCCAGCGCTGCAAGGCTGCAGTGCTAACCACTGCGCCACCATGCTGCCCTGCACTCTATACCCTACACTCTACACTCTATACCCTACACTCTAATCCCTACACTCTACACTCTATACCCTACACTCTATACCCTACACTCTATACCATACACTCTATACCCTACACTCTATACCCTACACTCTACACTCTATACCCTACACTCTACACTCTATACCCTACACTCTATACTCTATACCCTACACTCTATACCCTACACTCTACACTCTATACCCTACACATTATACCATACACTCTATACCCTACACTCTACACTCTATACCCTAGACTCTACACCCTACACTCTATACCCTACACTTTATACCCTACACTCTACACTCTATACCCTACACTCTATACCCTACACTCTACACCCTACACTCTATACCCTACACTCTACACTCTATACCCTACACTCTATACCCTACACTCTATACCCTACACTCTACCCTCTACACCCTACACTATATACCATACACTCTATACCCTACACTCTATACCCTACAATCTATACCCTACACTATACACTCTATACCCTACACTCTACACTCTATACCATACACTCTATACCCTAAACTCTATACCCTACACTCTACACTCTATACCCTACACTCTATACCCTACACTCTATACCCTACACTCTACACTCTATACCCTACACTCTATACCATACACTCTATACCCTACACTCTATACCATACACTCTATACCCTACACTCTACACTCTATACCCTACACTCTATACCCTACACTCTATACCCTACACTATACACTCTATACCCTACACTCTACACCATACACTCTATACCCTATACAATACACTCTATACCCTACAATCTATACCCTACACTCTATACCCTACACTCTATACCCTACACTCTACACTCTATACCGTACACTTTATACCATACACTCTATACCCTACACTCTATACCCTACACTCTATACCCTACACTCTACACTCTATACCCTATACTCTATACCATACACTCTAAACCCTACACTCTATACCCTACACTCTACACTCTACACCCTACACTCTACACTCTATACCCTACACTCTATACCCTACACTCTACACTTTATACCCTACACTCTATACCCTACACTCTATACCCTACACTCTACACTCTATACCCTACACTCTATACCCTACACTATACACTCTATACCCTACACTTTATACCCTACACTCTACACTCTATACCCTACACTCTACACTCTATACCCTACACTCTATACTCTATACCCTACACTCTATACCCTACACTCTACACTCTATACCCTACACATTATACCATACACTCTATACCCTACACTCTACACTCTATACCCTAGACTCTACACCCTACACTCTATACCCTACACTTTATACCCTACACTCTACACCCTACACTCTATACCCTACACTCTACACCCTACACTCTATACCCTACACTCTACACTCTATACCCTACACTCTATACCCTACACTCTATACCCTACACTCTACCCTCTACACTCTATACCCTACACTCTATACCATACACTCTATACCCTACACTCTATTCCCTACACTCTATACCATACACTCTATACCCTACACTCTATACCCTACACTCTATACCCTACACTATACACTCTATACCCTACACTCCACACTCTATACCATACACTCTATACCCTAAACTCTATACCCTACACTCTACACTCTATACCCTACACTCTATACCCTACACTCTATACCCTACACTCTACACTCTATACCCTACACTCTATACCATACACTCTATACCCTACACTCTATACCATACACTCTATACCCTACACTCTACACTCTATACCCTACACTCTATACCCTACACTCTATACCCTACACTATACATTCTATACCCTACAATCTACACCATACACTCTATACCCTATACAATACACTCTATACCCTACAATCTATACCCTACACTCTATACCCTACACTCTATACCCTACACTCTACACTCTATACCGTACACTCTATACCATACACTCTAAACCCTACACTCTATACCCTACACTCTATACCCTAAACTCTACACTCTATACCCTACACTCTACACTCTATACCCTACACTCTATACCCTACACTCTATACCCTACACTCTACACCTTATACCCTACACTGTATACCCTACACTCTATACCCTACACTCTATACCCTACACTCTATACCCAACACTCTATAGCCCAACACTCTATACCGTACACTCTATACCCTACACTCTATACCCTACACTCTACACTCTATACCCTACATTCTATACCCTACACTCTAATCCATACACTCTACACTCTATAGCCTACACTCTATACCCTACACTCTATACCATACACTCTATTCCCTACACTCTATACCCTACACTCTACACTCTATACCCTACACTCTACACTCTACACTCTATACCCTACACTCTATATCCTACACTCTATACTCTATACCCTACACTATATACCCTACACTCTATACCCTGCAATCTATACCATACACTCTATACCCTACACTCTACACTCTATAAACCACACTCTACACTCTATACCCTACACTCTACACCCTACACTCTATACCATACACTCTATTCCATACACTCTATACCCTACACTCTAAACCATACACTCTACACTCTAAAATCTATACCCTACTCTCTACACTCTATACCTTACACTCTATACCAAACACTCTATACCCTACACTATATACCATACACTCTATATCATACACTCTATACCGTACACTCTATACCCTACACTCTATACCCTACACTCTATACCCTACACTCTACACTCTGTACACTACACACTATACCATACACTCTACACACTACACTCTATATCATACACTCTATACCCTACACTCTACACTCTATACCATACACTCTATACTGTACACTCTAAACCCTACACTCTATACCCTACACTCTATACCCTACACTCTATACCCTACACTATACACTCTATACCCTACACTCTACACCATACACGCTATACCCTACACTCTATACCCTACACTCTACACTCTATACCCTACAATATATACCCTACACTCTATACCCTACATTCTATACCCTACACTCTACCATACACTCTATACCCTACACTCTATACCCTACACTCTACACTCTATACCCTACACTCTATACCCTACACTCTATACTCTATACCCTACACTATATTCCCTACACTCTATACCCTGCAATCTATACCATACACTCTATACCCTACACTCTACACTCTATAAACCACACTCTACACTCTATACCCTACACTCTACACCCTACACTCTATACCATACACTCTATTCCATACACTCTATACCCTACACTCTATACCATACACTCTACATTCTAAAATCTATACCCTACTCTCTACACTCTATACCTTACACTCTATACCAAACACTCTATACCCTACACTATATACCATACACTCTATATCATACACTCTATACCGTACACTCTATACCCTACACTCTATACCCTACACTCTATACCCTACACTCTACACTCTGTACCCTACACACTATACCATACCCTCTACACACTACACTCTATACCATACACTCTATACCCTACACTCTACACTCTATACCATACACTCTATACTGTACACTCTATACCATACACTCTATACCCTACACTCTATACCCTACACTCTATACCCTACACTATACACTCTATACCCTACACTCTACACCATACACTCTATACCCTACACTCTGTACCCTACACTCTACACTCTATACCCTACAATATATACCCTACACTCTATACCCTACACTCTATACCCTACACTCTACACTCTATACCATACAATCTATACCATACACTCTATACCCTACACTCTATACCCTACACTCTATACCCTACACTCTACACTTTATACCCTACACTCTATACCCTACACTCTATACCCTACACTCTATACCCTACACTCTATACCCTACACTCTACACTCTATACCCTACACTCTATAACATATACTCTATACCCTACACTCTATACCTTACACTCTATACCCTACACTCTACACTCTACACCCTACACTCTACACTCTATACCCTACACTCTATACCCTACACTCTACACTTTATACCCTACACTCTATACCCTACACTCTATACCCTACACTCTATACCCTACACTCTACACTCTATACCCTACACTCTATATCCCAACACTCTATACCCTACACTCTATACCCTACACTCTACACTCTATGCTCTACACTATACACTCTATACCCTACACTCTATACCATACAATCTACACTCTATACCCTACACTCTATACCCTACACTCTACACTCTATGCCCTACACACTATACCCTACTTTCTACACTCTATACCCTACACTCTACACTCTATAACCTACACTCTATACCCTACAATCTATACCATACACTCTATACCCTACACTCTATACCCTACACTCTACACTCTATACCCTACACTCTATACCCTACACTTTATACCCTGCAATCTATACCATACACTCTATACCCTACACTCTATATCATACACTCTATACCCTACACTCTACACTCTATACCCTACACACTATACCATACACTCTACACACTACACTCTATACCATACACTCTATACCCTACACTCTACACTCTATACCATACACTCTATACTGTACACTCTATACCATACACTCTATACCCTACACTCTATACCCTACACTATATACCCTACACTATACACTCTATACCCTACACTCTACACCATACACTCTATACCCTACACTCTACACTCTATACCCTACAATATATACCCTACACTCTATACCCTACACTCTATACCCTACACCCTTCACTCTATACCATACACTCTATTCCATACACTCTATACCCTACACTCTAAACCATACACTCTACACTCTAAAATCTATACCCTACTCTCTACACTCTATACCTTACACTCTATACCAAACACTCTATACCCGACACTATATACTATACACTCTATATCATACACTCTATACCGTACACTCTATACCCTACACTCTATACCCTACACTCTATACCCTACACTCTACACTCTGTACACTACACACTATACCATACACTCTACACACTACACTCTATACCATACACTCTATACCCTACACTCTACACTCTATACCATACACTCTATACTGTACATTCTATACCCTACACTCTACACCATACACGCTATACCCTACACTCTATACCCTACACTCTACACTCTATACCCTACAATATATACCCTACACTCTATACCCTACACTCTATACCCTACACTCTACCATACACTCTATACCCTACACTCTATACCCTACACTCTACACTCTATACCCTACACTCTATACCCTACACTCTATACTCTATACCCTACACTATATACCCTACACTCTATACCCTGCAATCTATACCATACACTCTATACCCTACACTCCACACTCTATAAACCACACTCTACACTCTATACCCTACACTCTACACCCTACACTCTATACCATACACTCTATTCCATACACTCTATACCCTACACTCTATACCATACACTCTACATTCTAAAATCTATACCCTACTCTCTACACTCTATACCTTACACTCTATACCAAACACTCTATACCCTACACTATATACCATACACTCTATATCATACACTCTATACCGTACACTCTATACCCTACACTCTATACCCTACACTCTATACCCTACACTCTACACTCTGTACCCTACACACTATACCATACACTCTACACACTACACTCTATACCATACACTCTATACCCTACACTCTACACTCTATACCATACAATCTATACCATACACTCTATACCCTACACTCTATACCCTACACTCTATACCCTACACTCTACACTTTATACCCTACACTCTATACCCTACACTCTATACCCTACACTCTATACCCTACACTCTATACCCTACACTCTACACTCTATACCCTACACTCTATAACATATACTCTATACCCTACACTCTATACCTTACACTCTATACCCTACACTCTACACTCTACACCCTACACTCTACACTCTATACCCTACACTCTATACCCTACACTCTACACTTTATACCCTACACTCTATACCCTACACTCTATACCCTACACTCTATACCCTACACTCTACACTCTATACCCTACACTCTATACCCTACACTATATACTCTATACCCTACACTCTATACCCTACACGCTATACCCTACACTCTATACCCTTCACTCTATACTTTACACTCTATACCCTACACTCTATATCCCAACACTCTATACCCTACACTCTATACCCTACACTCTACACTCTATGCTCTACACTATACACTCTATACCCTACACTCTATACCATACAATCTACACTCTATACCCTACACTCTATACCCTACACTCTACACTCTATGCCCTACACACTATACCCTACTTTCTACACTCTATACCCTACACTCTACACTCTATACCCTACACTCTATACCCTACAATCTATACCATACACTCTATACCCTACACTCTATACCCTACACTCTACACTCTATACCCTACACTCTATACCCTACACTTTATACCCTGCAATCTATACCATACACTCTATACCCTACACTCTATGTCATACACTCTATACCCTACACTCTACACTCTATACCCTACACACTATACCATACACTCTACACACTACACTCTATACCATACACTCTATACCCTACACTCTACACTCTATACCATACACTCTATACTGTACACTCTATACCATACACTCTATACCCTACACTCTATACCCTACACTCTATACCCTACACTATACACTCTATACCCTACACTCTACACCATACACTCTATACCCTACACTCTACACTCTATACCCTACAATATATACCCTACATTCTATACCCTACACTCTATACCCTACACCCTACACTCTATTCCATACACTCTATACCCTACACTCTAAACCATACACTCTACACTCTAAAATCTATACCCTACTCTCTACACTCTATACCTTACACTCTATACCAAACACTCTATACCCTACACTATATACCATACACTCTATATCATACACTCTATACCGTACACTCTATACCCTACACTCTATACCCTACACTCTATACCCTACACTCTACACTCCACACTATACCATACACTCTACACACTACACTCTATACCATACACTCTATACCCTACACTCTACACTCTATACCATACACTCTATACTGTACACTCTATACCCTACACTCTATACCCTACACTCTATATCCTACACTCTATACCCTACACTATACACTTTATACCCTACACTCTACACCATACACGCTATACCCTACACTCTATACCCTACACTCTACACTCTATACCCTACAATATATACCCTACACTCTATACCCTACACTCTATACCCTACACTCTACCATACACTCTATACCCTACACTCTATACCCTACACTCTACACTCTATACCCTACACTCTATACCCTACACTCTATACTCTATACCCTACACTATATACCCTACACTCTATACCCTGCAATCTATACCATACACTCTATACCCTACACTCTACACTCTATAAACCACACTCTACACTCTATACCCTACACTCTACACCCTACACTCTATACCATACACTCTATTCCATACACTCTATACCCTACACTCTATACCATACACTCTACATTCTAAAATCTATACCCTACTCTCTACACTCTATACCTTACACTCTATACCAAACACTCTATACCCTACACTATATACCATACACTCTATATCATACACTCTATACCGTACACTCTATACCCTACACTCTATACCCTACACTCTATACCCTACACTCTACACTCTGTACCCTACACACTATACCATACACTCTACACACTACACTCTATACCATACACTCTATACCCTACACTCTACACTCTATACCATACACTCTATACTGTACACTCTATACCATACACTCTATACCCTACACTCTATACCCTACACTCTATACCCTACACTCTACACTCTATACCATACACTCTATACTGTACACTCTATACCATACACTCTATACCCTACACTCTATACCCTACACTCTATACCCTACACTATACACTCTATACCCTACACTCTGTACCCTACACTCTACACTCTATACCCTACAATATATACCCTACACTCTATACCCTACACTCTATACCCTACACTCTACACCATACAATCTATACCATACACTCTATACCCTACACTCTATACCCTACACTCTATACCCTACACTCTACACTTTATACCCTACACTCTATACCCTACACTCTATACCCTACACTCTATACCCTACACTCTATACCCTACACTCTACACTCTATACCCTACACTTTATAACATATACTCTATACCCTACACTCTATACCTTACACTCTATACCCTACACTCTACACTCTACACCCTACACTCTACACTCTATACCCTACACTCTATACCCTACACTCTACACTTTATACCCTACACTCTATACCATACACTCTATACCCTACACTCTACACTCTATACCCTACACTCTATACCCTACACTATATACTCTATACCCTACACTCTATACCCTACACGCTATACCCTACACTCTATACCCTACACTCTATACTCTACACTCTATACCCTACACTCTATATCCCAACACTCTATACCTTACACTCTATACCCTACACTCTACACTCTATGCTCTACACTATACACTCTATACCCTACACTCTATACCATACAATCTACACTCTATACCCTACACTCTATACCCTACACTCTACACTCTATGCCCTACACACTATACCCTACTTTCTACACTCTATACCCTACATTCTACACTCTATACCCTACACTCTATACCCTACAATCTATACCATACACTCTATACCCTACACTCTATACCCTACACTCTACACTCTATACCCTACACTCTATACCCTACACTTTATACCCTGCAATCTATACCATACACTCTATACCCTACACTCTATATCATACACTCTATACCCTACACTCTACACTCTATACCCTACACACTATACCATACACTCTACACACTACACTCTATACCATACACTCTATACCCTACACTCTACACTCTATACCATACACTCTATACTGTACACTCTATACCATACACTCTATACCCTACACTCTATACACTACACTCTATACCCTACACTATACACTCTATACCCTACACTCTACACCATACACTCTATACCCTACACTCTACACTCTATACCCTACAATATATACCCTACACTCTATACCCTACACTCTATACCCTACACTCTACACTCTATACCATACAATCTATACCATACACTCTATACCCTACACTCTATACCCTACACTCTATACCCTACACTCTACACTTTATACCCTACACTCTATACCCTACACTCTATACCCTACACTCTATACCCTACACTCTATACCCTACACTCTACACTCTATACCCTACACTCTATAACATATACTCTATACCCTACACTCTATACCTTACACTCTATACCCTACACTCTACACTCTACACCCTACACTCTACACTCTATACCCTACACTCTATACCCTACACTCTACACTTTATACCCTACACTCTATACCCTACACTCTATACCCTACACTCTATACCCTACACTCTACACTCTATACCCTACACTCTATACCCTACACTATATACTCTATACCCTACACTCTATACCCTACACGCTATACCCTACACTCTATACCCTACACTCTATACTCTACACTCTATACCCTACACTCTATATCCCAACACTCTATACCCTACACTCTATACCCTACACTCTACACTCTATGCTCTACACTATACACTCTATACCCTACACTCTATACCATACAATCTACACTCTATACCCTACACTCTATACCCTACACTCTACACTCTATGCCCTACACACTATACCCTACTTTCTACACTCTATACCCTACACTCTACACTCTATACCCTACACTCTATACCCTACAATCTATACCATACACTCTATACCCTACACTCTATACCCTACACTCTACACTCTATACCCTACACTCTATACCCTACACTTTATACCCTGCAATCTATACCATACACTCTATACCCTACACTCTATATCATACACTCTATACCCTACACTCTACACTCTATACCCTACACTCTATACCCTACACTCTACACTCTGTACCCTACACACTATACCATACACTCTACACACTACACTCTATACCATACACTCTATACCCTACACTCTACACTCTATACCATACACTCTATACTGTACACTCTATACCATACACTCTATACCCTACACTCTATACCCTACACTCTATACCCTACACTATACACTCTATACCCTACACTCTACACCATACACTCTATACCCTACGCTCTATACCCTACACTCTACACTCTATACCCTACAATATATACCCTACACTCTATACCCTACACTCTATACCCTACACTCTACACTCTATACCATACAATCTATACCATACACTCTATACCCTACACTCTATACCCTACACTCTATACCCTACACTCTACACTTTATACCCTACACTCTATACCCTACACTCTATACCCTACACTCTATACCCTACACTCTACACTCTATAACATATACTCTATACCCTACACTCTATACCTTACACTCTATACCCTACACTCTACACTCTACACCCTACACTCTACACTCTATACCCTACACTCTATACCCTACACTCTACACTTTATACCCTACACTCTATACCCTACACTCTATACCCTACACTCTATACCCTACACTCTACACTCTATACCCTACACTCTATACCCTACACTATATACTCTATACCCTACACTCTATACCCTACACGCTATACCCTACACTCTATACCCTACACTCTATACCCTACACTCTACACTCTATGCTCTA
Source organism: Ranitomeya imitator (assembly GCF_032444005.1). Lineage (NCBI taxonomy): Eukaryota > Metazoa > Chordata > Amphibia > Anura > Dendrobatidae > Ranitomeya > Ranitomeya imitator. The sequence goes on from NW_027193402.1 coordinate 1,121,505, forward strand.
CACTATACACTCTATACCCTACACTCTATACCATACAATCTACACTCTATACCCTACACTCTATACCCTACACTCTACACTCTATGCCCTACACACTATACCCTACTTTCTACACTCTATACCCTACACTCTACACTCGATACCCTACACTCTATACCCTACAATCTATACCATACACTCTATACCCTACACTCTATACCCTACACTCTACACTCTATACCCTACACTCTATACCCTACACTTTATACCCTGCAATCTATACCATACACTCTATACCCTACACTCTATATAATACACTCTATACCCTACACTCTACACTCTATACCCCACACTCTACACTCTATACCCCACACTCTACACTCTATATCCTACACTCTGCACCCTACACTCTATACCATACACTATAGAGTGTAGGGTATAGAGTGTAGGGTATAGAGTGTATGGTATAGAGTGTACGGTATAGAGTGTATGATATAGAGTGTATGGTATATAGTGTAGGGTATAGAGTGTTTGGTATAGAGTGTAAGATATAGAGTGTAGAGAGTAGGGTATAGATTTTAGAGTGTACAGTATAGGGTATAGAGTGTAGGGTATAGAGTGTATGGAATAGAGTGTATGGTATAGAGTGTAGGGTGTAGAGTGTAGGGTATAGAGTGTAGAGTGTGGGGTATAGAGTGTAGAGTGTAGGGTATAGAGTGTATGATATAGAGTGTAGGGTATAGAGTGTATGGTATAGATTGCAGGGTATAGAGTGTAGGATATAGAGTGTAGGGTATAGAGTGTAGAGTGTAGGGTATAGAGTGTAGGGTATAGAGTGTATGGTATAGAGTGTATGGTATAGATTGTAGGGTATAGAGTGTAGGGTATAGAGTGTAGAGTGTAGGGTATAGAGTGTAGGGTATAGAGTGTAGATTGTATGGTATAGAGTGTAGGGTATAGAGTGTATAGTGTAGGGTATAGAGTGTAGAGTGTAGGGTATAGAGTGTAGGGTATAGAGTGTTGGGATATAGAGTGTAGGGTATAGAGTGTAGGGTATAGAGTGTAGGGTATAGATTGTAGGGTATAGAGTATAGGGTATAGAGTGTAGGGTATAGAGTATATAGTGTAGGGTATAGTGTGTAGGGTATAGAGTGTAGAGTGTAGGGTATAGAGTGTAGGGTATAGAGTGTAGGGTATAGAGTGTAGGGTATAAAGTGTAGAGTGTAGTGTATAGAGTGTAGGGTATAGAATGTAGGGTATAGAGTGTAGGGTATAGAGTGTAGAGTGTAGGATATAGAGTGTAGAGTATAGAGTGTATAGTGTAGGGTATAGAGTGTAGAGTGTAGGGTATAGAGTGTAGGGTATAGAGTGTATGGTATAGAGTGTAGGGTATAGAGTGTAGGGTAAAGAGTGTAGAGTGTAGGGATTAGAGTGTAGGGTATAGAGTGTAGGGTATAGAGTGTAGAGTGTAGGGTATAGAGTGTAGGGTATAGAGTGTACGGTATAGAGTGTTGGGCTATAGAGTGTAGGGTATAGAGTGTAGGGTATAGAGTGTAGGGTATAGAGTGTAGGGTATACAGTGTAGGGTATAAAGTGTAGAGTGTAGGGTATAGAGTGTAGGGTATAGAGTGTAGGGTATAGAGTGTAGGGTATAGAGTGCAGGGTATTGAGTGTAGAGTGTAGAGTGTAGGGTATAGAGTGTAGAGTTTAGGGTATAGAGTGTAGGGTATAGAGTGTAGGGTTTAGAGTGTATGGTATAGAGTGTAGGGTATAGAGTGTAGAGTGTAGGGTATAGAGTGTAGGGTATAGAGTGTAGGGTATAGAGTGTATGGTATAGAGTGTACGGTATAGAGTGTAGAGTGTAGGGTATAGAGTGTAGGGTATAAAGTGTAGGGTATAGATTGTAGGGTATAGAGTGTAGAATGTAGGGTATAGGGTATAGAGTGTATGGTGTAGAGTGTAGGGTATAGAGTGTATAGTGTAGGGTATAGAGTGTAGGGTTTAGAGTGTAGGGTATAGAGTGTAGGGTATAGAGTGTAGAGTGTAGGGTATAGAGTGTATGGTATAGAGTGTAGGGTATAGAGTGTAGGGTATAGAGTGTAGGGTATAGAGTGTAGGGTATAGAGTGTAGAGTGTATGGTATAGAGTTTAGGGTATAGAGTGTATGGTATAGAGTGTAGAGTGTAGGGTATAGAGTGTATAGTGTAGGGTATAGAGTGTAGGGTATAGAGTGTAGGGTATAGAGCGTATGGTATAGAGTGTAGGGAATAGAGTGTAGAGTGTAGGGTATAGAGTGTATGGTATAGAGTGTAGGGTATAGAGTGTATAGTGTAGGGTATAGAGTGCAGGGTATAGAGTGTATGGAATAGAGTGTATGGAATATAGTGTACGGTATAGAGTGTAGAGTGTAGGGTATAGAGTGTAGGGCATTGAGCGTAGGGTGTAGGGTATAGATTGTAGGGTATAGAGTGTAGGGTGTAGAGTGTATAGTATAGAGTGTAGGGTACAGAGTGTAGAGTGTAGGGTATAGAGTGTAGGGTATAGTGTGTATGGTATAGAGTGTACGGTATAGAATGTATGATATAGAGTGTATGGTATATAGTGTAGGGTATAGAGTGTTTGGTATAGAGTGTAAGGTATAGAGTGTAGAGAGTAGGGTATAGATTTTAGAGTGTAGAGTGTAGGGTATAGAGTGTAGGGTATAGAGTGTATGGAATAGAGTGTATGGTATAGAGTGTAGGGAGTAGAGTGTAGGGTATAGAGTGTAGAGTGTGGGGTAAAGAGTGTAGAGTGTAGGGTATAGAGTGTATGATATAGAGTGTAGGGTATAGAGTGTATGGTATAGATTGCAGGGTATAGAGTGTAGGGTATAGAGTGTAGGGTACAGAGTGTAGAGTGTAGGGTATAGAGTGTAGGGTATAGAGTGTAGGGTATAGAGTGTATGGTATAGAGTGTATGGTATAGATTGTAGGGTATAGAGTGTAGGGTATAGAGTGTAGAGTGTAGGGTATAGAAAGTAGAGTGTAGGGTATAGAGTGTATGGTATAGATTGCAGGGTATAGAGTGTAGGATATAGAGTGTAGGGTATAGAGTGTAGAGTGTAGGGTATAGAGTGTAGGGTATAGAGTGTATGGTATAGAGTGTATGGTATAGATTGTAGGGTATAGAGTGTAGGGTATAGAGTGTAGAGTGTAGGGTATAGAGTGTAGGGTATAGAGTGTAGATTGTATGGTATAGAGTGTAGGGTATAGAGTGTATAGTGTAGGGTATAAAGTGTAGAGTGTAGGGTATAGAGTGTAGGGTATAGAGTGTTGGGATATAGAGTGTAGGGTATAGAGTGTAGGGTATAGATTGTAGGGTATAGAGTGTATTGTATAGGGTATAGAGTGTATGGTGTAGAGTGTAGGGTATAGAGTGTATAGTGTAGGGTATAGAGTGTAGGGTATAGAGTGTAGGGTGTAGAGTGTAGGCTATAGAGTGTATGATATAGAGTGTAGGGTATAGAGTGTATGGTATAGATTGCAGGGTATAGAGTGTAGGGTATAGAGTGTAGGGTATAGAGTGTAGAGTGTAGGGTATAGAGTGTAGGATATAGAGTGTAGGGTATAGAGTGTATGGTATAGAGTGTACGGTATAGAGTGTAGGGTATAGAGTGTAGGGTATAGACTGTAGGGTATAGAGTGTATTGTATAGGGTATAGAGTGTATGGTGTAGAGTGTAGGGTATAGAGTGTATAGTGTAGGGTATAGAGTGTAGGGTATAGAGTGTAGAGTGTAGGGTATAGAGTGTATGGTATAGAGTGTAGGGTATAGAGTGTATGGTATAGAGTGTAGGGTATAGAGTGTAGAGTGTAGGGTATAGAGTGTAGTGTATAGAGTGTAGGGTATAGAGTGTAGAGTGTAGGATATAGAGTTTAGGGTATAGAGTGTATGGTATATAGTGTAGAGTGTAGGGTATAGAGTGTATAGTGTAGGGTATAGAGTGTAGGGTATAGAGTGTAGGGTATAGAGTGTAGTGTATAGAGTGTATGGTATAGAGTGTAGGGAATAGAGTGTAGAGTGTAGGGTATAGAGTGTATGGTATAGAGTGTAGGGTATAGAGTGTAGAGTATAGAGTGTAGGGTATAGAGTGTAGGGTATAGAGTGTAGGGTATAGAGTGTATGGTATAGAGTTTAGGGAATAGAGTGTAGAGTGTATGGTATAGAGTGTATGGTATAGAGTGCAGGGTATAGAGTGTAGAGGGTAGAGTGTAGGGTATAGAGTGTAGGGTATAGAGTGTAGAGTGTAGGGTATAGAGTTTAGGGTATAGAGTGTATGGTATAGAGTGTAGAGTGTAGGGTATAGAGTGTATAGTGTAGGGTATAGAGTGTAGGGTATAGAGTGTAGGGTATAGAGTGTAGGGTATAGAGTGTAGAGTGTAGGGTATAGAGTTTAGGGTATAGAGTGTATGGTATAGAGTGTAGAGTGTAGGGTATAGAGTGTATAGTGTAGGGTATAGAGTGTAGGGTATAGAATGTATGGTATAGAGTGTAGGGTATAGAATGTATGGTATAGAGTGTAGGGAATAGAGTGTAGAGTGTAGGGTATAGAGTGTATGGTATAGAGTGTAGGGTATAGAGTGTAGAGGGTAGAGTGTAGGGTATAGAGTGTAGGGTATAGAGTGTAGGGTATAGAGTGTAGAGTGTAGGGTATAGATTGTAGGGTATAGAGTGTAGAGTGTAGGGATTAGAGTGTAGGGTATAGAGTGTAGGGTGTAGAGTGTAGGGTATAGAGTGTAGAGTATAGAGTGTAGGGTATAGAGTGTAGGGTATAGAGTGTAAAGTGTAGAGTGTAGAGTATAGAGTGTAGAGTGTAGGGTATAGAGTGTAGGGTATAGAACGTAGGGTGTAGGGTATACAGTGTAGGGTATAGAGTGTAGGGTATAGAGTGTAGAGTGTAGAGTATAGAGTGTATGGTATAGAGTGTAGGGTGTAGAGTGTAGGGTATAGAGTGTAGGGTATAGGGTGTAGGTTATAGAGTGTATGGTATAGATTGTAGGGTATAGAGTGTAGAGTATAGAGTGTAGAGTGTAGGGTATAGAGTGCATGGTATAAAGTGTAGGGTGTAGAGTGTATGGTATAGAGTGTAGAGTATAGAGTGTATGGTATAGAGTGTAGGGTGTAGAGTGTAGGGTATAGAGTGTAGGGTATAGGGTGTAGGTTATAGAGTGTAGGGTATAGAGTGTAGGGTATAGAGTGTAGGGTAAAGAGTGTAGAGTGTAGGGATTAGAGTGTAGGGTATAGAGTGTAGGGTATAGAGTGTAGAGTGTAGGGTATAGAGTGTAGGGTATAGAGTGTACGGTATAGAGTGATGGGCTATAGAGTGTAGGGTATAGAGTGTAGGGTATAGCGTGTAGGGTATAGAGTGTAGGGTATACAGTGTAGGGTATAAAGTGTAGAGTGTAGGGTATAGAGTGTAGGGTATAGAGTGTAGGGTATAGAGTGTAGGGTATAGAGTGCAGGGTATTGAGTGTAGAGTGTAGAGTGTAGGGTATAGAGTGTAGAGTTTAGGGTATAGAATGTAGGGTATAGAGTGTAGGGTTTAGAGTGTATGGTATAGAGTGTAGGGTATAGAGTGTAGAGTGTAGGGTATAGAGTGTAGGGTATAGAGTGTAGGGTATAGAGTGTATGGTATAGAGTGTACGGTATAGAGTGTAGAGTGTAGGGTATAGAGTGTAGGGTATAAAGTGTAGGGTATAGATTGTAGGGTATAGAGTGTAGAATGTAGGGTATAGGGTATAGAGTGTATGGTGTAGAGTGTAGGGTATAGAATGTATAGTGTAGGGTATAGAGTGTAGGGTTTAGAGTGTAGGGTATAGAGTGTAGGGTATAGAGTGTAGAGTGTAGGGTATAGAGTGTATGGTATAGAGTGTAGGGTATAGAGTGTAGGGTATAGAGTGTAGGGTATAGAGTGTAGGGTATAGAGTGTAGAGTGTAGGGTATAGAGTTTAGGGTATAGAGTGTATGGTATAGAGTGTAGAGTGTAGGGTATAGAGTGTATAGTGTAGGGTATAGAGTGTAGGGTATAGAGTGTAGGGTATAGAGCGTATGGTATAGAGTGTAGGGAATAGAGTGTAAAGTGTAGGGTATAGAGTGTATGGTATAGAGTGTAGGGTATAGAGTGTATAGTGTAGGGTATAGAGTGCAGGGTATAGAGTGTATGGAATAGAGTGTATGGAATATAGTGTACGGTATAGAGTGTAGAGTGTACGGTATAGAGTGTAGGGTATTGAGCGTAGGGTGTAGGGTATAGATTGTAGGGTATAGAGTGTAGGGTGTAGAGTGTATAGTATAGAGTGTAGGGTACAGAGTGTAGAGTGTAGGGTATAGAGTGTAGGGTATAGTGTGTATGGTATAGAGTGTACGGTATAGAATGTATGATATAGAGTGTATGGTATATAGTGTAGGGTATAGAGTGTTTGGTATAGAGTGTAAGGTATAGAGTGTAGAGAGTAGGGTATAGATTTTAGAGTGTAGAGTGTAGGGTATAGAGTGTAGGGTATAGAGTGTATGGAATAGAGTGTATGGTATAGAGTGTAAGGTGTAGAGTGTAGGGTATAGAGTGTAGAGTGTGGGGTAAAGAGTGTAGAGTGTAGGGTATAGAGTGTATGATATAGAGTGTAGGGTATAGAGTGTATGGTATAGATTGCAGGGTATAGAGTGTAGGGTGTAGAGTGTAGGGTACAGAGTGTAGAGTGTAGGGTATAGAGTGTAGGGTATAGAGTGTAGGGTATAGAGTGTATGGTATAGAGTGTATGGTATAGATTGTAGGGTATAGAGTGTAGGGTATAGAGTGTAGAGTGTAGGGTATAGAGTGTAGAAAGTAGGGTATAGTGTGTAGGGTATAGAGTGTAGAGTGTAGGGTATAGAGTGTAGGGTATAGAGTGTAGATTGTATGGTATAGAGTGTAGGGTATAGAGTGTATAGTGTAGGGTATAGAGTGTAGAGTGTAGGGTATAGAGTGTAGGGTATAGAGTGTTGGGATATAGAGTGTAGGGTATAGAGTGTAGGGTATAGATTGTAGGGTATAGAGTGTATTGTATAGGGTATAGAGTGTATGGTGTAAAGTGTAGGGTATAGAGTGTATAGTGTAGGGTATAGAGTATAGGGTATAGAGTGTAGGGTGTAGAGTGTAGGCTATAGAGTGTATGATATAGAGTGTAGGGTATAGAGTGTATGGTATAGATTGCAGGGTATAGAGTGTAGGGTATAGAGTGTAGGGTATAGAGTGTAGAGTGTAGGGTATAGAGTGTAGGATATAGAGTGTAGGGTATAGAGTGTATGGTATAGAGTGTACGGTATAGAGTGTAGGGTATAGAGTGTAGGGTATAGACTGTAGGGTATAGAGTGTATTGTATAGGGTATAGAGTGTATGGTGTAGAGTGTAGGGTATAGAGTGTATAATGTAGGGTATAGAGTGTAGGGTATAGAGTGTAGAGTGTAGGGTATAGAGTGTATGGTATAGAGTGTAGGGTATAGAGTGTATGGTATAGAGTGTAGGGTATAGAGTGTAGAGTGTAGGGTATAGAGTGTAGTGTATAGAGTGTAGGGTATAGAGTGTAGAGTGTAGGATATAGAGTTTAGGGTATAGAGTGTATGGTATATAGTGTAGAGTGTAGGGTATAGAGTGTATAGTGTAGGGTATAGAGTGTAGGGTATAGAGTGTAGGGTATAGAGTGTATGGTATAGAGTGTAGGGAATAGAGTGTAGAGTGTAGGGTATAGAGTGTATGGTATAGAGTGTAGGGTATAGAGTGTAGAGTATAGCGTGTAGGGTATAGAGTGTAGGGTATAGAGTGTAGGGTATAGAGTGTATGGTATAGAGTTTAGGGAATAGAGTGTAGAGTGTATGGTATAGAGTGTATGGTATAGAGTGCAGGGTATAGAGTGTAGAGGGTAGAGTGTAGGGTATAGAGTGTAGGGTATAGAGTGTAGAGTGTAGGGTATAGAGTGTAGGGTATAGAGTGTAGGGTGTAGAGTGTAGGGTATAGAGTGTAGGGTATAGAGTGTAGAGTGTAGGGTATAGAGTGTAGGGTATAGAGTGTAGGGTGTAGAGTGTAGGCTATAGAGTGTATGATATAGAGTGTAGGGTATAGAGTGTATGGTATAGATTGCAGGGTATAGAGTGTAGGGTATAGAGTGTAGGGTATAGAGTGTAGAGTGTAGGGTATAGAGTGTAGGATATAGAGTGTAGGGTATAGAGTGTATGGTATAGAGTGTACGGTATAGAGTGTAGGGTATAGAGTGTAGGGTATAGACTGTAGGGTATAGAGTGTATTGTATAGGGTATAGAGTGTATGGTGTAGAGTGTAGGGTATAGATTGTATAGTGTAGGGTATAGAGTGTAGGGTATAGAGTGTAGAGTGTAGGGTATAGAGTGTATGGTATAGAGTGTAGGGTATAGAGTGTATGGTATAGAGTGTAGGGTATAGAGTGTAGAGTGTAGGGTATAGAGTGTAGTGTATAGAGTGTAGGGTATAGAGTGTAGAGTGTAGGATATAGAGTTTAGGGTATAGAGTGTATGGTATATAGTGTAGAGTGTAGGGTATAGAGTGTATAGTGTAGGGTATAGAGTGTAGGGTATAGAGTGTAGGGTATAGAGTGTAGTGTATAGAGTGTATGGTATAGAGTGTAGGGAATAGAGTGTAGAGTGTAGGGTATAGAGTGTATGGTATAGAGTGTAGGGTATAGAGTGTAGAGTATAGAGTGTAGGGTATAGAGTGTAGGGTATAGAGTGTAGGGTATAGAGTGTATGGTATAGAGTTTAGGGAATAGAGTGTAGAGTGTATGGTATAGAGTGTATGGTATAGAGTGCAGGGTATAGAGTGTAGAGGGTAGAGTGTAGGGTATAGAGTGTAGGGTATAGAGTGTAGAGTGTAGGGTATAGAGTTTAGGGTATAGAGTGTATGGTATAGAGTGTAGAGTGTAGGGTATAGAGTGTATAGTGTAGGGTATAGAGTGTAGGGTATAGAGTGTAGGGTATAGAGTGTAGGGTATAGAGTGTAGAGTGTAGGGTATAGAGTTTAGGGTATAGAGTGTATGGTATAGAGTGTAGAGTGTAGGGTATAGAGTGTATAGTGTAGGGTATAGAGTGTAGGGTATAGAATGTATGGTATAGAGTGTAGGGAATAGAGTGTAGAGTGTAGGGTATAGAGTGTATGGTATAGAGTGTAGGGTATAGAGTGTAGAGGGTAGAGTGTAGGGTATAGAGTGTAGGGTATAGAGTGTAGGGTATAGAGTGTAGAGTGTAGGGTATAGATTGTAGGGTATAGAGTGTAGAGTGTAGGGATTAGAGTGTAGGGTATAGAGTGTAGGGTGTAGAGTGTAGGGTATAGAGTGTAGAGTATAGAGTGTAGGGTATAGAGTGTAGGGTATAGAGTGTAAAGTGTAGAGTGTAGAGTATAGAGTGTAGAGTGTAGGGTATAGAGTGTAGGGTATAGAACGTAGGGTGTAGGGTATACAGTGTAGGGTATAGAGTGTAGGGTATAGAGTGTAGAGTGTAGAGTATAGAGTGTATGGTATAGAGTGTAGGGTGTAGAGTGTAGGGTATAGAGTGTAGGGTATAAGGTGTAGGTTATAGAGTGTAGGGTATAGATTGTAGGGTATAGAGTGTAGAGTATAGAGTGTAGAGTGTAGGGTATAGAGTGCATGGTATAAAGTGTAGGGTGTAGAGTGTATGGTATAGAGTGTAGAGTATAGAGTGTATGGTATAGAGTGTAGGGTGTAGAGTGTAGGGTATAGAGTGTAGGGTATAGGGTGTAGGTTATAGAGTGTAGGGTATAGAGTGTAGGGTATAGAGTGTAGGGTAAAGAGTGTAGAGTGTAGGGATTAGAGTGTAGGGTATAGAGTGTAGGGTATAGAGTGTAGAGTGTAGGGTATAGAGTGTAGGGTATAGAGTGTACGGTATAGAGTGATGGGCTATAGAGTGTAGGGTATAGAGTGTAGGGTATAGCGTGTAGGGTATAGAGTGTAGGGTATACAGTGTAGGGTATAAAGTGTAGAGTGTAGGGTATAGAGTGTAGGGTATAGAGTGTAGGGTATAGAGTGTAGGGTATAGAGTGCAGGGTATTGAGTGTAGAGTGTAGAGTGTAGGGTATAGAGTGTAGAGTTTAGGGTATAGAATGTAGGGTATAGAGTGTAGGGTTTAGAGTGTATGGTATAGAGTGTAGGGTATAGAGTGTAGAGTGTAGGGTATAGAGTGTAGGGTATAGAGTGTAGGGTATAGAGTGTATGGTATAGAGTGTACGGTATAGAGTGTAGAGTGTAGGGTATAGAGTGTAGGGTATAAAGTGTAGGGTATAGATTGTAGGGTATAGAGTGTAGAATGTAGGGTATAGGGTATAGAGTGTATGGTGTAGAGTGTAGGGTATAGAGTGTATAGTGTAGGGTATAGAGTGTAGGGTTTAGAGTGTAGGGTATAGAGTGTAGGGTATAGAGTGTAGAGTGTAGGGTATAGAGTGTATGGTATAGAGTGTAGGGTATAGAGTGTAGGGTATAGAGTGTAGGGTATAGAGTGTAGGGTATAGAGTGTAGAGTGTAGGGTATAGAGTTTAGGGTATAGAGTGTATGGTATAGAGTGTAGAGTGTAGGGTATAGAGTGTATAGTGTAGGGTATAGAGTGTAGGGTATAGAGTGTAGGGTATAGAGCGTATGGTATAGAGTGTAGGGAATAGAGTGTAAAGTGTAGGGTATAGAGTGTATGGTATAGAGTGTAGGGTATAGAGTGTATAGTGTAGGGTATAGAGTGCAGGGTATAGAGTGTATGGAATAGAGTGTATGGAATATAGTGTACGGTATAGAGTGTAGAGTGTACGGTATAGAGTGTAGGGTATTGAGCGTAGGGTGTAGGGTATAGATTGTAGGGTATAGAGTGTAGGGTGTAGAGTGTATAGTATAGAGTGTAGGGTACAGAGTGTAGAGTGTAGGGTATAGAGTGTAGGGTATAGTGTGTATGGTATAGAGTGTACGGTATAGAATGTATGATATAGAGTGTATGGTATATAGTGTAGGGTATAGAGTGTTTGGTATAGAGTGTAAGGTATAGAGTGTAGAGAGTAGGGTATAGATTTTAGAGTGTAGAGTGTAGGGTATAGAGTGTAGGGTATAGAGTGTATAGAATAGAGTGTATGGTATAGAGTGTAAGGTGTAGAGTGTAGGGTATAGAGTGTAGAGTGTGGGGTAAAGAGTGTAGAGTGTAGGGTATAGAGTGTATGATATAGAGTGTAGGGTATAGAGTGTATGGTATAGATTGCAGGGTATAGAGTGTAGGGTGTAGAGTGTAGGGTACAGAGTGTAGAGTGTAGGGTATAGAGTGTAGGGTATAGAGTGTAGGGTATAGAGTGTATGGTATAGAGTGTATGGTATAGATTGTAGGGTATAGAGTGTAGGGTATAGAGTGTAGAGTGTAGGGTATAGAGTGTAGAAAGTAGGGTATAGTGTGTAGGGTATGGAGTGTAGAGTGTAGGGTATAGAGTGTAGGGTATAGAGTGTAGATTGTATGGTATAGAGTGTAGGGTATAGAGTGTATAGTGTAGGGTATAGAGTGTAGAGTGTAGGGTATAGAGTGTAGGGTATAGAGTGTTGGGATATAGAGTGTAGGGTATAGAGTGTAGGGTATAGATTGTAGGGTATAGAGTGTATTGTATAGGGTATAGAGTGTATGGTGTAAAGTGTAGGGTATAGAGTGTATAGTGTAGGGTATAGAGTATAGGGTATAGAGTGTAGGGTGTAGAGTGTAGGCTATAGAGTGTATGATATAGAGTGTAGGGTATAGAGTGTATGGTATAGATTGCAGGGTATAGAGTGTAGGGTATAGAGTGTAGGGTATAGAGTGTAGAGTGTAGGGTATAGAGTGTAGGATATAGAGTGTAGGGTATAGAGTGTATGGTATAGAGTGTACGGTATAGAGTGTAGGGTATAGAGTGTAGGGTATAGACTGTAGGGTATAGAGTGTATTGTATAGGGTATAGAGTGTATGGTGTAGAGTGTAGGGTATAGAGTGTATAGTGTAGGGTATAGAGTGTAGGGTATAGAGTGTAGAGTGTAGGGTATAGAGTGTATGGTATAGAGTGTAGGGTATAGAGTGTATGGTATAGAGTGTAGGGTATAGAGTGTAGAGTGTAGGGTATAGAGTGTAGTGTATAGAGTGTAGGGTATAGAGTGTAGAGTGTAGGATATAGAGTTTAGGGTATAGAGTGTATGGTATATAGTGTAGAGTGTAGGGTATAGAGTGTATAGTGTAGGGTATAGAGTGTAGGGTATAGAGTGTAGGGTATAGAGTGTATGGTATAGAGTGTAGGGAATAGAGTGTAGAGTGTAGGGTATAGAGTGTATGGTATAGAGTGTAGGGTATAGAGTGTAGAGTATAGCGTGTAGGGTATAGAGTGTAGGGTATAGAGTGTAGGGTATAGAGTGTATGGTATAGAGTTTAGGGAATAGAGTGTAGAGTGTATGGTATAGAGTGTATGGTATAGAGTGCAGGGTATAGAGTGTAGAGGGTAGAGTGTAGGGTATAGAGTGTAGGGTATAGAGTGTAGAGTGTAGGGTATAGAGTGTAGGGTATAGAGTGTAGGGTGTAGAGTGTAGGGTATAGAGTGTAGGGTATAGAGTGTAGAGTGTAGGGTATAAAGTGTAGGGTATAGAGTGTAGGGTGTAGAGTGTAGGGTATAGAGTGTAGAGTGTAGGGTATAGAGTTTAGGGTATAGAGTGTATGGTATAGAGTGTAGAGTGTAGGGTATAGAGTGTATAGTGTAGGGTATAGAGTGTAGGGTATAGAGTGTAGGGTATAGAGTGTAGGGTATAGAGTGTAGAGTGTAGGGTATAGAGTTTAGGGTATAGAGTGTATGGTATAGAGTGTAGAGTGTAGGGTATAGAGTGTATAGTGTAGGGTATAGAGTGTAGGGTATAGAGTGTAGGGTATAGAGTGTATGGTATAGAGTGTAGGGAATAGAGTGTAGAGTGTAGGGTATAGAGTGTATGGTATAGAGTGTAGGGTATAGAGTGTAGGGTATAGAGTGTAGAGTGTAGGGTATAGAGTGTATGGTATAGAGTGTAGGGTATAGAGTGTATGGTATAGAGTGTAGGGTATAGAGTGTAGAGTGTAGGGTATAGAGTGTAGTGTATAGAGTGTAGGGTATAGAGTGTAGAGTGTAGGATATAGAGTTTAGGGTATAGAGTGTATGGTATATAGTGTAGAGTGTAGGGTATAGAGTGTATAGTGTAGGGTATAGAGTGTAGGGTATAGAGTGTAGGGTATAGAGTGTAGTGTATAGAGTGTATGGTATAGAGTGTAGGGAATAGAGTGTAGAGTGTAGGGTATAGAGTGTATGGTATAGAGTGTAGGGTATAGAGTGTAGAGTATAGAGTGTAGGGTATAGAGTGTAGGGTATAGAGTGTAGGGTATAGAGTATATGGTATAGAGTTTAGGGAATAGAGTGTAGAGTGTATGGTATAGAGTGTATGGTATAGAGTGCAGGGTATAGAGTGTAGAGGGTAGAGTGTAGGGTATAGAGTGTAGGGTATAGAGTGTAGAGTGTAGGGAATAGAGTTTAGGGTATAGAGTGTATGGTATAGAGTGTAGAGTGTAGGGTATAGAGTGTATAGTGTAGGTTATAGAGTGTAGGGTATAGAGTGTAGGGTATAGAGTGTAGGGTATAGAGTGTAGAGTGTAGGGTATAGAGATTAGGGTATAGAGTGTATGGTATAGAGTGTAGAGTGTAGGGTATAGAGTGTATAGTGTAGGGTATAGAGTGTAGGGTATAGAGTGTAGGGTATAGAGTGTATGGTATAGAGTGTAGGGAATAGAGTGTAGAGTGTAGGGTATAGAGTGTATGGTATAGAGTGTAGGGTATAGAGTGTAGAGTATAGAGTGTAGGGTATAGAGTGTAGGGTATAGAATGTATGGTATAGAGTGTAGGGAATAGAGTGTAGAGTGTAGGGTATAGAGTGTATGGTATAGAGTGTAGGGTATAGAGTGTAGAGGGTAGAGTGTAGGGTATAGAGTGAAGGGTATAGAGTGTAGGGTATAGAGTGTAGAGTGTAGGGTATAGATTGTAGGGTATAGAGTGTAGAGTGTAGGGATTAGAGTGTAGGGTATAGAGTGTAGGGTATAGAGTGTAGAGTGTAGGGTATAGAGTGTAGAGTATAGAGTGTAGGGTATAGAGTGTAGGGTATAGAGTGTAAAGTGTAGAGTGTAGAGTATAGAGTGTAGAGTGTAGGGTATAGAGTGTAGGGTATAGAACGTAGGGTGTAGGGTATACAGTGTAGGGTATAGAGTGTAGGGTATAGAGTGTAGAGTGTAGAGTATAGAGTGTATGGTATAGAGTGTAGGGTATAAGGTGTAGGTTATAGAGTGTAGGGTATAGATTGTAGGGTATAGAGTGTAGAGTATAGAGTGTAGAGTGTAGGGTATAGAGTGCATGGTATAAAGTGTAGGGTGTAGAGTGTATGGTATAGAGTGTACAGTATAGAGTGTATGGTATAGAGTGTAGGGTATAGAGTGTATGGTATAGAGTGTAGGGTGTAGAGTGTATAGTATAGAGTGTAGGGTACAGAGTGTAGAGTGTAGGGTATAGAGTGTAGGGTATAGAGTGTAGGGTATAGAGTGTATGGTATAGAGTGTACGGTATAGAGTGTATGATATAGAGTGTATGGTATATAGTGTAGGGTATAGAGTGTTTGGTATAGAGTGTAAGGTATAGAGTGTAGAGAGTAGAGTGTATGGTTTAGAGTGTAGGGTGTAGAGTGTAGGGTATAGAGTGTAGAGTGTGGGGTATAGAGTGTAGAGTGTAGGGTATAGAGTGTATGATATAGAGTGTAGGGTATAGAGTGTATGGTATAGATTGCAGGGTATAGAGTGTAGGATATAGAGTGTAGGGTATAGAGTGTAGAGTGTAGGGTATAGAGTGTAGGGTATAGAGTGTATGGTATAGAGTGTATGGTATAGATTGTAGGGTATAGAGTGTAGGGTATAGAGTGTAGAGTGTAGGGTATAGAGTGTAGGGTATAGAGTGTAGATTGTATGGTATAGAGTGTAGGGTATAGAGTGTATAGTGTAGGGTATAGAGAGTAGAGTGTAGGGTATAGAGTGTAGGGTATAGAGTGTTTGGATATAGAGTGTAGGGTATAGAGTGTAGGGTATAGAGTGTAGGGTATAGATTGTAGGGTATATAGTATAGGGTATAGAGTGTAGGGTATAGAGTATATAGTGTAGGGTATAGTGTGTAGGGTATAGAGTGTAGAGTGTAGGGTATAGAGTGTAGGGTATAGAGTGTAGGGTATAGAGTGTAGGGTATAAAGTGTAGAGTGTAGGGTATAGAGTGTAGGGTATAGAATGTAGGGTATAGAGTGTAGGGTATAGAGTGTAGAGTGTAGGATATAGAGTGTAGAGTATAGAGTGTAGAGTGTAGGGTATAGAGTGTAGAGTGTAGGGTATAGAGTGTAGGGTATAGAGTGTATGGTATAGAGTGTAGGGTATAGAGTGTAGGGTAAAGAGTGTAGAGTGTAGGGATTAGAGTGTAGGGTATAGAGTGTAGGGTATAGAGTGTAGAGTGTAGGGTATAGAGTGTAGGGTATAGAGTGTACGGTATAGAGTGTTGGGCTATAGAGTGTAGGGTATAGAGTGTAGGGTATAGAGTGTAGGGTATAGAGTGTAGGGTATACAGTGTAGGGTATAAAGTGTAGAGTGTAGGGTATAGAGTGTAGGGTATAGAGTGTAGGGTATAGAGTGTAGGGTATAGAGTGCAGGGTATTGAGTGTAGAGTGTAGAGTGTAGGGTATAGAGTGTAGAGTTTAGGGTATAGAATGTAGGGTATAGAGTGTAGGGTTTAAAGTGTATGGTATAGAGTGTAGGGTATAGAGTGTAGAGTGTAGGGTATAGAGTGTAGGGTATAGAGTGTAGGGTATAGAGTGTATGGTATAGAGTGTACGGTATAGAGTGTAGAGTGTAGGGTATAGAGTGTAGGGTATAAAGTGTAGGGTATAGATTGTAGGGTATAGAGTGTAGAATGTAGGGTATAGGGTATAGAGTGTATGGTGTAGAGTGTAGGGTATAGAGTGTATAGTGTAGGGTATAGAGTGTAGGGTTTAGAGTGTAGGGTATAGAGTGTAGGGTATAGAGTGTAGAGTGTAGGGTATAGAGTGTATGGTATAGAGTGTAGGGTATAGAGTGTAGGGTATAGAGTGTAGGGTATAGAGTGTAGGGTATAGAGTGTAGGGTATAGAGTTTAGGGTATAGAGTGTATGGTATAGAGTGTAGAGTGTAGGGTATAGAGTGTATAGTGTAGGGTATAGAGTGTAGGGTATAGAGTGTAGGGTATAGAGCGTATGGTATAGAGTGTAGGGAATAGAGTGTAAAGTGTAGGGTATAGAGTGTATGGTATAGAGTGTAGGGTATAGAGTGTATAGTGTAGGGTATAGAGTGCAGGGTATAGAGTGTATGGAATAGAGTGTATGGAATATAGTGTACGGTATAGAGTGTAGAGTGTACGGTATAGAGTGTAGGGTATTGAGCGTAGGGTGTAGGGTATAGATTGTAGGGTATAGAGTGTAGGGTGTAGAGTGTATAGTATAGAGTGTAGGGTACAGAGTGTAGAGTGTAGGGTATAGAGTGTAGGGTATAGTGTGTATGGTATAGAGTGTACGGTATAGAATGTATGATATAGAGTGTATGGTATATAGTGTAGGGTATAGAGTGTTTGGTATAGAGTGTAAGGTATAGAGTGTAGAGAGTAGGGTATAGATTTTAGAGTGTAGAGTGTAGGGTATAGAGTGTAGGGTATAGAGTGTATGGAATAGAGTGTATGGTATAGAGTGTAGGGTGTAGAGTGTAGGGTATAGAGTGTAGAGTGTGGGGTAAAGAGTGTAGAGTGTAGGGTATAGAGTGTATGATATAGAGTGTAGGGTATAGAGTGTATGGTATAGATTGCAGGGTATAGAGTGTAGGGTGTAGAGAGTAGGGTACAGAGTGTAGAGTGTAGGGTATAGAGTGTAGGGTATAGAGTGTAGGGTATAGAGTGTATGGTATAGAGTGTATGGTATAGATTGTAGGGTATAGAGTGTAGGGTATAGAGTGTAGAGTGTAGGGTATAGAGTGTAGAAAGTAGGGTATAGTGTGTAGGGAATAGAGTGTAGAGTGTAGGGTATAGAGTGTAGGGTATAGAGTGTAGATTGTATGGTATAGAGTGTAGGGTATAGAGTGTAGAGTGTAGGGTATAGAGTGTAGGGTATAGAGTGTTGGGATATAGAGTGTAGGGTATAGAGTGTAGGGTATAGATTGTAGGGTATAGAGTGTATTGTATAGGGTATAGAGTGTATGGTGTAGAGTGTAGGGTATAGAGTGTATAGTGTAGGGTATAGAGTATAGGGTATAGAGTGTAGGGTGTAGAGTGTAGGCTATAGAGTGTATGATATAGAGTGTAGGGTATAGAGTGTATGGTATAGATTGCAGGGTATAGAGTGTAGGGTATAGAGTGTAGGGTATAGAGTGTAGAGTGTAGGGTATAGAGTGTAGGATATAGAGTGTAGGGTATAGAGTGTATGGTATAGAGTGTACGGTATAGAGTGTAGGGTATAGAGTGTAGGGTATAGACTGTAGGGTATAGAGTGTATTGTATAGGGTATAGAGTGTATGGTGTAGAGTGTAGGGTATAGAGTGTATAGTGTAGGGTATAGAGTGTAGGGTATAGAGTGTAGAGTGTAGGGTATAGAGTGTATGGTATAGAGTGTAGGGTATAGAGTGTATGGTATAGAGTGTAGGGTATAGAGTGTAGAGTGTAGGGTATAGAGTGTAGTGTATAGAGTGTAGGGTATAGAGTGTAGAGTGTAGGATATAGAGTTTAGGGTATAGAGTGTATGGTATATAGTGTAGAGTGTAGGGTATAGAGTGTATAGTGTAGGGTATAGAGTGTAGGGTATAGAGTGTAGGGTATAGAGTGTAGGGTATAGAGTGTATGGTATAGAGTGTAGGGAATAGAGTGTAGAGTGTAGGGTATAGAGTGTATGGTATAGAGTGTAGGGTATAGAGTGTAGAGTATAGCGTGTAGGGTATAGAGTGTAGGGTATAGAGTGTAGGGTATAGAGTGTATGGTATAGAGTTTAGGGAATAGAGTGTAGAGTGTATGGTATAGAGTGTATGGTATAGAGTGCAGGGTATAGAGTGTAGAGGGTAGAGTGTAGGGTATAGAGTGTAGGGTATAGAGTGTAGAGTGTAGGGTATAGAGTGTAGGGTATAGAGTGTAGGGTGTAGAGTGTAGGGTATAGAGTGTAGGGTATAGAGTGTAGAGTGTAGGGTATAAAGTGTAGGGTATAGAGTGTAGGGTGTAGAGTGTAGGGTATAGAGTGTAGAGTGTAGGGTATAGAGTTTAGGGTATAGAGTGTATGGTATAGAGTGTAGAGTGTAGGGTATAGAGTGTATAGTGTAGGGTATAGAGTGTAGGGTATAGAGTGTAGGGTATAGAGTGTAGGGTATAGAGTGTAGAGTGTAGGGTATAGAGTTTAGGGTATACAGTGTATGGTATAGAGTGTAGAGTGTAGGGTATAGAGTGTATAGTGTAGGGTATAGAGTGTAGGGTATGGAGTGTAGGGTATAGAATGTATGGTATAGAGTGTAGGGAATAGAGTGTAGAGTGTAGGGTATAGAGTGTATGGTATAGAGTGTAGGGTATAGAGTGTAGAGGGTAGAGTGTAGGGTATAGAGTGTAGGGTATAGAGTGTAGGGTATAGAGTGTAGAGTGTAGGGTATAGATTGTAGGGTATAGAGTGTAGAGTGTAGGGATTAGAGTGTAGGGTATAGAGTGTAGGGTATAGAGTGTAGAGTGTAGGGTATAGAGTGTAGAGTATAGAGTGTAGGGTATAGAGTGTAGGGTATAGAGTGTAAAGTGTAGAGTGTAGAGTATAGAGTGTAGAGTGTAGGGTATAGAGTGTAGGGTATAGAACGTAGGGTATACAGTGTAGGGTATAGAGTGTAGGGTATAGAGTGTAGAGTGTAGAGTATAGAGTGTATGGTATAGAGTGTAGGGTGTAGAGTGTAGGGTATAGAGTGTAGGGTATAGGGTGTAGGTTATAGAGTGTAGGGTATAGAGTGTAGGGTATAGGGTATAGAGTGCAGGGTATAGAGTGTAGGTTATATAGTGTAGAGTATAGAGTGTAGGGTATAGAGTGTAGAGTGTAGGGTATAGAGTGTAGGGTATATAGTGTATGGTATACAGTGTAGAGTGTAGAGTGTAGGGTATAGAGTGTATATTGTAGGGTATAGAGTGTAGGGTATAGAGTGTATGGTATAGAGTGTAGGGTATAGAGTGTAGAGTGTAGAGTATAGAGTGTAGGGTATAGTGTGTAGGGTATAGAGTGTAGGGGATAGGGTGTAGGTTATAGAGTGTAGGGTATAGAGTGTAGGGTATAGAGTGTAGGGTATAAAGTGTAGAGTGTAGGGTATAGAGTGTAGGGTATAGAGTGTAGGGTATAGAGTGTATGGTATAGATTGTATGGTATAGAGTGTAGAGTGTAGGGTATAGAGTGTAGGGTATAGAGTGTAGGGTATATATTGTAGGGTATAGAGTGTAGAGTGTAGGGTATAGAGTGTAGGGTATAGAGTGTATGGTGTAGAGTGTAGGGTATAGAGTGTATAGTGTAGGGTATAGAGTGTAGGGTATAGAGTGTAGGGTATAGAGTGTATGGTATAGAGTGTACAGTATAGAGTGTATGGTATAGAGTGTAGAGTGTAGGGTATAGAGTGTATGGTATAGAGTGTAGTGTGTAGAGTGTATGGTATAGTGTGTAGGGTACAGAGTGTAGAGTGTAGGGTATAGAGTGTAGGGTATAGAGTGTAGAGTGTAGGGTATAGAGTGTATGATATAGAGTGTAGGGTATAGAGTGTATGGTATAGATTGCAGGGTATAAAGTGTAGGGTATAGAGTGTAGGGTATAAAGTGTAGAGTGTAGGGTATAGAGTGTAGGGTATAGAGTATAGAGTGTAGGGTATAGAGTGTAGGGTATACAGTGTAGGGTATAAAGTGTAGAGTGTAGGGTATAGAGTGTAGGGTATAGAGTGTAGGGTATAGAGTGTAGGGTATAGAGTGCAGGGTATTGAGTGTAGAGTGTAGAGTGTAGGGTATAGAGTGTAGAGTTTAGGGTATAGAATGTAGGGTATAGAGTGTAGGGTTTAAAGTGTATGGTATAGAGTGTAGGGTATAGAGTGTAGAGTGTAGGGTATAGAGTGTAGGGTATAGAGTGTAGGGTATAGAGTGTATGGTATAGAGTGTACGGTATAGAGTGTAGAGTGTAGGGTATAGAGTGTAGGGTATAAAGTGTAGGGTATAGATTGTAGGGTATAGAGTGTAGAATGTAGGGTATAGGGTATAGAGTGTATGGTGTAGAGTGTAGGGTATAGAGTGTATAGTGTAGGGTATAGAGTGTAGGGTTTAGAGTGTAGGGTATAGAGTGTAGGGTATAGAGTGTAGAGTGTAGGGTATAGAGTGTATGGTATAGAGTGTAGGGTATAGAGTGTAGGGTATAGAGTGTAGGGTATAGAGTGTAGGGTATAGAGTGTAGGGTATAGAGTTTAGGGTATAGAGTGTATGGTATAGAGTGTAGAGTGTAGGGTATAGAGTGTATAGTGTAGGGTATAGAGTGTAGGGTATAGAGTGTAGGGTATAGAGCGTATGGTATAGAGTGTAGGGAATAGAGTGTAAAGTGTAGGGTATAGAGTGTATGGTATAGAGTGTAGGGTATAGAGTGTATAGTGTAGGGTATAGAGTGCAGGGTATAGAGTGTATGGAATAGAGTGTATGGAATATAGTGTACGGTATAGAGTGTAGAGTGTACGGTATAGAGTGTAGGGTATTGAGCGTAGGGTGTAGGGTATAGATTGTAGGGTATAGAGTGTAGGGTGTAGAGTGTATAGTATAGAGTGTAGGGTACAGAGTGTAGAGTGTAGGGTATAGAGTGTAGGGTATAGTGTGTATGGTATAGAGTGTACGGTATAGAATGTATGATATAGAGTGTATGGTATATAGTGTAGGGTATAGAGTGTTTGGTATAGAGTGTAAGGTATAGAGTGTAGAGAGTAGGGTATAGATTTTAGAGTGTAGAGTGTAGGGTATAGAGTGTAGGGTATAGAGTGTATGGAATAGAGTGTATGGTATAGAGTGTAGGGTGTAGAGTGTAGGGTATAGAGTGTAGAGTGTGGGGTAAAGAGTGTAGAGTGTAGGGTATAGAGTGTATGATATAGAGTGTAGGGTATAGAGTGTATGGTATAGATTGCAGGGTATAGAGTGTAGGGTGTAGAGAGTAGGGTACAGAGTGTAGAGTGTAGGGTATAGAGTGTAGGGTATAGAGTGTAGGGTATAGAGTGTATGGTATAGAGTGTATGGTATAGATTGTAGGGTATAGAGTGTAGGGTATAGAGTGTAGAGTGTAGGGTATAGAGTGTAGAAAGTAGGGTATAGTGTGTAGGGAATAGAGTGTAGAGTGTAGGGTATAGAGTGTAGGGTATAGAGTGTAGATTGTATGGTATAGAGTGTAGGGTATAGAGTGTAGAGTGTAGGGTATAGAGTGTAGGGTATAGAGTGTTGGGATATAGAGTGTAGGGTATAGAGTGTAGGGTATAGATTGTAGGGTATAGAGTGTATTGTATAGGGTATAGAGTGTATGGTGTAGAGTGTAGGGTATAGAGTGTATAGTGTAGGGTATAGAGTATAGGGTATAGAGTGTAGGGTGTAGAGTGTAGGCTATAGAGTGTATGATATAGAGTGTAGGGTATAGAGTGTATGGTATAGATTGCAGGGTATAGAGTGTAGGGTATAGAGTGTAGGGTATAGAGTGTAGAGTGTAGGGTATAGAGTGTAGGATATAGAGTGTAGGGTATAGAGTGTATGGTATAGAGTGTACGGTATAGAGTGTAGGGTATAGAGTGTAGGGTATAGACTGTAGGGTATAGAGTGTATTGTATAGGGTATAGAGTGTATGGTGTAGAGTGTAGGGTATAGAGTGTATAGTGTAGGGTATAGAGTGTAGGGTATAGAGTGTAGAGTGTAGGGTATAGAGTGTATGGTATAGAGTGTAGGGTATAGAGTGTATGGTATAGAGTGTAGGGTATAGAGTGTAGAGTGTAGGGTATAGAGTGTAGTGTATAGAGTGTAGGGTATAGAGTGTAGAGTGTAGGATATAGAGTTTAGGGTATAGAGTGTATGGTATATAGTGTAGAGTGTAGGGTATAGAGTGTATAGTGTAGGGTATAGAGTGTAGGGTATAGAGTGTAGGGTATAGAGTGTAGGGTATAGAGTGTATGGTATAGAGTGTAGGGAATAGAGTGTAGAGTGTAGGGTATAGAGTGTATGGTATAGAGTGTAGGGTATAGAGTGTAGAGTATAGCGTGTAGGGTATAGAGTGTAGGGTATAGAGTGTAGGGTATAGAGTGTATGGTATAGAGTTTAGGGAATAGAGTGTAGAGTGTATGGTATAGAGTGTATGGTATAGAGTGCAGGGTATAGAGTGTAGAGGGTAGAGTGTAGGGTATAGAGTGTAGGGTATAGAGTGTAGAGTGTAGGGTATAGAGTGTAGGGTATAGAGTGTAGGGTGTAGAGTGTAGGGTATAGAGTGTAGGGTATAGAGTGTAGAGTGTAGGGTATAAAGTGTAGGGTATAGAGTGTAGGGTGTAGAGTGTAGGGTATAGAGTGTAGAGTGTAGGGTATAGAGTTTAGGGTATAGAGTGTATGGTATAGAGTGTAGAGTGTAGGGTATAGAGTGTATAGTGTAGGGTATAGAGTGTAGGGTATAGAGTGTAGGGTATAGAGTGTAGGGTATAGAGTGTAGAGTGTAGGGTATAGAGTTTAGGGTATACAGTGTATGGTATAGAGTGTAGAGTGTAGGGTATAGAGTGTATAGTGTAGGGTATAGAGTGTAGGGTATGGAGTGTAGGGTATAGAATGTATGGTATAGAGTGTAGGGAATAGAGTGTAGAGTGTAGGGTATAGAGTGTATGGTATAGAGTGTAGGGTATAGAGTGTAGAGGGTAGAGTGTAGGGTATAGAGTGTAGGGTATAGAGTGTAGGGTATAGAGTGTAGAGTGTAGGGTATAGATTGTAGGGTATAGAGTGTAGAGTGTAGGGATTAGAGTGTAGGGTATAGAGTGTAGGGTATAGAGTGTAGAGTGTAGGGTATAGAGTGTAGAGTATAGAGTGTAGGGTATAGAGTGTAGGGTATAGAGTGTAAAGTGTAGAGTGTAGAGTATAGAGTGTAGAGTGTAGGGTATAGAGTGTAGGGTATAGAACGTAGGGTATACAGTGTAGGGTATAGAGTGTAGGGTATAGAGTGTAGAGTGTAGAGTATAGAGTGTATGGTATAGAGTGTAGGGTGTAGAGTGTAGGGTATAGAGTGTAGGGTATAGGGTGTAGGTTATAGAGTGTAGGGTATAGAGTGTAGGGTATAGGGTATAGAGTGCAGGGTATAGAGTGTAGGTTATATAGTGTAGAGTATAGAGTGTAGGGTATAGAGTGTAGAGTGTAGGGTATAGAGTGTAGGGTATATAGTGTATGGTATACAGTGTAGAGTGTAGAGTGTAGGGTATAGAGTGTATATTGTAGGGTATAGAGTGTAGGGTATAGAGTGTATGGTATAGAGTGTAGGGTATAGAGTGTAGAGTGTAGAGTATAGAGTGTAGGGTATAGTGTGTAGGGTATAGAGTGTAGGGGATAGGGTGTAGGTTATAGAGTGTAGGGTATAGAGTGTAGGGTATAGAGTGTAGGGTATAAAGTGTAGAGTGTAGGGTATAGAGTGTAGGGTATAGAGTGTAGGGTATAGAGTGTATGGTATAGATTGTATGGTATAGAGTGTAGAGTGTAGGGTATAGAGTGTAGGGTATAGAGTGTAGGGTATATATTGTAGGGTATAGAGTGTAGAGTGTAGGGTATAGAGTGTAGGGTATAGAGTGTATGGTGTAGAGTGTAGGGTATAGAGTGTATAGTGTAGGGTATAGAGTGTAGGGTATAGAGTGTAGGGTATAGAGTGTATGGTATAGAGTGTACAGTATAGAGTGTATGGTATAGAGTGTAGAGTGTAGGGTATAGAGTGTATGGTATAGAGTGTAGTGTGTAGAGTGTATGGTATAGTGTGTAGGGTACAGAGTGTAGAGTGTAGGGTATAGAGTGTAGGGTATAGAGTGTAGAGTGTAGGGTATAGAGTGTATGATATAGAGTGTAGGGTATAGAGTGTATGGTATAGATTGCAGGGTATAAAGTGTAGGGTATAGAGTGTAGGGTATAAAGTGTAGAGTGTAGGGTATAGAGTGTAGGGTATAGAGTATAGAGTGTAGGGTATAGAGTGTAGGGTATAGAGTGTAGGGTATAGAGTGTAGGGTATAGAGTGTAGGGTATAGAGTGTAGAGTGTAGGGTATAGAGTGTAGAGTGTAGGGTATAGAGTGTAGGGTATATAGTGTAGGGTATAGAGTGTAGAGTGTAGGGTATAGAGTGTAGGGTATATAGTGTAGGGTATAGAGTGTAGGGTATAGAGTGTAGGGTATAGAGTGCATGGAATAGAGTTTAGAGTGTAGGGTATAGAGTGTAGGGTATAGAGTGTATGGAATAGAGTTTAGAGTGTAGAGTGTAGGGTATAGAGTGTAGGGTATAGAGTGTATGGTATAGAGTGTAGGGTATAGAGGGTGGGGTATAGAGTGTAGGGTATAGAGTGTAGAGTGTAGGGATTAGAGTGTAGGGTATAGAGTGTAGGATATAGAGTGTATGGAATAGAGTGTAGGGTATAGATTGAAGAGTGTAGGGTATAGAGTGTAGGGTATAGAGCGTAGGGTGTAGGGTATAGAGTGTAGGGTATAGAGTGTAGGGTATAGAGTGTATGGTATAGAGTGTAGGGTGTACAGTGTAGGGTATAGAGTGTAGGTTATAGAGTGTAGAGTGTAGGGCATAGAGTGTATGGTATAGAGTGTAGGGTATAGATTGTATGGTATAGAGTTTAGAGTGTAGGGTATAGAGTGTAGAATATAGAGTGTAGAGTGTAGGGTATAGAGTGTAGGGTATAGAGTGTACGGTATAGAGCGTATGATATAGAGTGTATGTTATATAGTGTAGGGTATAGAGTGTTTGGTATAGAGTGTAAGGTATAGAGTGTAGAGAGTAGGGTATAGATT
Organism: Ranitomeya imitator; assembly: GCF_032444005.1. NCBI lineage: Eukaryota > Metazoa > Chordata > Amphibia > Anura > Dendrobatidae > Ranitomeya > Ranitomeya imitator. The sequence continues at coordinate 1,146,657 of NW_027193402.1, forward strand.
TTAGAGTGTAGAGTGTAGGGTATAGCATGTAGGGTATAGAGTGTATGGAATAGAGTGTATGGTATAGAGTGTAGGGTGTAGAGTGTAGGATATAGAGTGTAGAGTGTGGGGTATAGAGTGTAGAGTGTGGGGTATAGAGTGTAGAGTGTAGGGTATAGAGTGTAGGGTATAGAGTGTAGAGTGTAGGGTATAGAGTTTAGGGTATACAGTGTATGGTATAGAGTGTAGAGTGTAGGGTATAGAGTGTATAGTGTAGGGTATAGAGTGTAGGGTATAGAGTGTAGGGTATAGAGTGTATGGTATAGAGTGTAGGGAATAGAGTGTAGAGTGTAGGGTATAGAGTGTATGGTATAGAGTGTAGGGTATAGAGTGTAGAGGGTAGAGTGTAGGGTATAGAGTGTAGGGTATAGAGTGTAGGGTATAGAGTGTAGAGTGTAGGGTATAGATTGTAGGGTATAGAGTGTAGAGTGTAGGGATTAGAGTGTAGGGTATAGAGTGTAGGGTATAGAGTGTAGAGTGTAGGGTATAGAGTGTAGAGTATAGAGTGTAGGGTATAGAGTGTAGGGTATAGAGTGTAAAGTGTAGAGTGTAGAGTATAGAGTGTAGAGTGTAGGGTATAGAGTGTAGGGTATAGAACGTAGGGTATACAGTGTAGGGTATAGAGTGTAGGGTATAGAGTGTAGAGTGTAGAGTATAGAGTGTATGGTATAGAGTGTAGGGTGTAGAGTGTAGGGTATAGAGTGTAGGGTATAGGGTGTAGGTTATAGAGTGTAGGGTATAGAGTGTAGGGTATAGAGTGTAGGGTGTAGAGTGGAGAGTGTAGGGTATAGAGTGTAAGGTATAGAGTGTAGGGTATAGAGTGTATGTTATAGAGTGTAGGTATAGAGTGTAGCGTGTAGGGTATAGAGTGTAGGGTATAGAGTGTATAAAGTAGGGTATAGTGTGTAGGGTATAGAGTGTAGGGTATAGAGTGTATGGTATAGAGTGTAGAGTGTAGGGTATAGAGTGTAGAAAGTAGGGTATAGTGTGTAGGGTATAGAGTGTAGAGTGTAGGGTATAGAGTGTAGGGTATAGAGTGTAGATTGTATGGTATAGAGTGTAGGGTATAGAGTGTATAGTGTAGGGTATATAGTGTAGAGTGTAGGGTATAGAGTGTTGGGATATAGAGTGTAGGGTATAGAGTGTAGGGTATAGAGTGTAGGGTATAGATTGTAGGGTATAGAGTGTAGGGTATAGAGTGTAGGGTATAGAGTATATAGTGTAGGGTATAGAGTGTAGGTTATAGAGTGTAGAGTGTAGGGTATAGAGTGTAGGGTATAGAGTGTAGGGTATAAAGTGTAGAGTGTAGGGTATAGAGTGTATGGTATAGAGTGTACAGTATAGAGTGTATGGTATAGAGTGTAGAGTGTAGGGTATAGAGTGTATGGTATAGAGTGTAGTGTGTAGAGTGTATGGTATAGTGTGTAGGGTACAGAGTGTAGAGTGTAGGGTATAGAGTGTAGGGTATAGGGTGTAGGGTATAGAGTGTACGGTATAGAGTGTATGATATAGAGTGTATGGTATATAGTGTAGGGTATAGAGTGTTTGGTATAGAGTGTAAGGTATAGAGTGTAGAGAGTAGGGTATAGATTTTAGAATGTAGAGTGTATGGTATAGAGTGTAGGGTATAGAGTGTATGGAATAGAGTGTATGGTATAGAGTGTAGGGTGTAGAGTGTAGGGTATAGAGTGTAGAGTGTGGTTTATAGAGTGTAGAGTGTAGGGTATAGAGTGTATGGTATAGATTGCAGGGTATAGAGTGTAGGGTATATAGTGTAGGGTATAGAGTATAGAGTGTAGGGTATAGAGTGTAGGGTATAGAGTGTAGAGTGTAGAGTGTAGGGTATAGAGTGTAGAGTGTAGGGTATAGAGTGTAGGGTATAGAGTGTATGGTATAGAGTAGGGTATAGAGTGTAGGGTATAGAGTGTAGAGTGTAGGGTATAGAGTGTAGGGTATAAAGAGTAGAGTGTAGGGTATAGAGTGTAGAGTGTAGGGTATGGAGTGTATGGTATAGAGTGTAGGGTATAGAGTGTAGAGTATAGAGTGTTGGGTATAGAGTGTAGAGTGTAGGGTATAGAGTGTAGGGTATATAGTGTAGGGTATAGAGTGTAGGGTATATAGTGTAGGGTATAGAGTGTATGGTATACAGTATAGAGTGTAGGGTATAGAGTGTAGGGTATAGAGTGTATGGTATAGAGTGTAGGGTATAGAGTGTTGGGTATAGATTGTAGGGTATAGAATGTAGAGTGTAGTGTATAGAGTATAGGGTATAGAGTGTATGGTGTAGAGTGTAGGGTATAGAGTGTAGAGTGTAGGGTATAGAGTGTAGAGTGTAGGGTATAGAGTGTAGGGTATAAAGAGTAGAGTGTAGGGTATAGAGTGTAGAGTGTAGGGTATGGAGTGTATGGTATAGAGTGTAGGGTATAGAGTGTAGAGTATAGAGTGTTGGGTATAGAGTGTAGAGTGTAGGGTATAGAGTGTAGGGTATATAGTGTAGGGTATAGAGTGTAGGGTATATAGTGTAGGGTATAGAGTGTATGGTATACAGTATAGAGTGTAGGGTATAGAGTGTAGGGTATAGAGTGTATGGTATAGAGTGTAGGGTATAGAGTGTTGGGTATAGATTGTAGGGTATAGAATGTAGAGTGTAGTGTATAGAGTATAGGGTATAGAGTGTATGGTGTAGAGTGCAGGGTATAGAGTGTATGGAATAGAGTGTATGGAATATAGTGTACGGTATAGAGTGTAGAGAGTAGGGTATAGAGTGTATGGTATAGATTGTAGGGTATAGAGTGTATTGTATAGGGTATAGAGTGTAGGGTATAGAGTGTATGGTATAGAGTGTAGAGTGTAGGGAATAGAGTGTAGGGTATAGTGTATACGGTATAGAGTGTTGGGCTATAGAGTGTAGGGTATAGAGTATAGGGTATAGAGTGTAGGGTATAGAGTGTAGGGTATACAGTGTAGGGTATAAAGTGTAGAGTGTAGGGTATAGAGTGTAGGGTATAGAGTGTAGGGTATAGAGTGTAGAGTGTAGGGTATAGAGTGTAGAGTTTAGGGTATAGAGTGTAGGGTATAGAGTGTAGGGTTTAGAGTGTATGGTATAGAGTGTAGGGTATAGAGTGTAGGGTATAGAGTGTAGGATATAGAGTGTAGGGTATAGAGTGTATGGTATAGAGTGTACGTTATAGAGTGTACAGTGTAGGGTATAGAGTGTAGGGTATAGATTGTAGGGTATAGAGTGTATTGTATAGGGTATAGAGTGTATGGTGTAGAGTGTAGGGTATAGAGTGTATAGTGTAGGGTATAGAGTGTAGGGTATAGAGTGTATGGTATAGAGTGTAGGGTATAGAGTGTATGGTATAGAGTGTAGGGTATAGAGTGTAGGGTATAGAGTGTAGGGTATAGAGTGTAGAGTGTAGGGTATAGAGTTTAGGGTATAGAGTGTATGGTGTAGAGTGTAGGGAATAGAGTGTAGAGTGTAGGGTACAGAGTATATGGTATAGAGTGTAGGGTATAGAGTATAGAGTGTAGGGTATAGAGTGTAGGGTATAGAGTGTAGGGTATAGAGTGTATGGTATAGAGTGTAGGGAATAGAGTGTAGAGTGTAGGGTATAGAGTGTATGGTATAGAGTGTAGGGTATAGAGTGTAGAGGGTAGAGTGTAGGGTATAGAGTGTAGGGTATAGAGTGTAGGGTATAGAGTGTAGAGTGTAGGGTATAGAGTGTAGGGTATAGAGTGTAGGGTGTAGAGTGTAGGGTATAGAGTGTAGGGTATAGAGTGTAGAGTGTAGGGTATAAAGTGTAGGGTATAGAGTGTAGGGTGTAGAGTGTAGGGTATAGAGTGTAGAGTGTAGGGTATAGAGTGTATGGTATAATGTGTAGGGTATAGAGTGTAGGGTGTAGAGTGTAGGGTACAGAGTGTAGGGTATAGAGTGTAGGGTATAGAGTGTAGAGTGTAGGGTATATAGTGTAGGGTATAGAGTATAGAGTGTAGGGTATAGAGTGTAGGGTATAGAGTGTAGAGTGTAGGGTATAGAGTGTAGAGTGTAGGGTATAGAGTGTAGGGTATAGAGTGTATGGTATAGAGTAGGGTATAGAATGTAGGGTATAGAGTGTAGAGTGTAGGGTATAGAGTGTAGAGTGTAGGGTATAGAGTGTAGGGTATAAAGAGTAGAGTGTAGGGTATAGAGTGTAGAGTGTAGGGTATGGAGTGTATGGTATAGAGTGTAGGGTATAGAGTGTAGAGTATAGAGTGTTGGGTATAGAGTGTAGAGTGTAGGGTATAGAGTGTAGGGTATATAGTGTAGGGTATAGAGTGTAGGGTATATAGTGTAGGGTATAGAGTGTATGGTATACAGTATAGAGTGTATGGTATAGAGTGTAGGGTATAGAGTGTATGGTATAGAGTGTAGGGTATAGAGTGTTGGGTATAGATTGTAGGGTATAGAATGTAGAGTGTAGTGTATAGAGTATAGGGTATAGAGTGTATGGTGTAGAGTGTAGGGTATAGAGTGTAGAGTGTAGGATATAGAGTGTAGAGTGTAGGGTATAGAGTGTAGGGTATAAAGAGTAGAGTGTAGGGTATAGAGTGTAGAGTGTAGGGTATAGAGTGTATGGTATAGAGTGTAGGGTATAGAGTGTAGAGTATAGAGTGTTGGGTATAGAGTGTAGAGTGTAGGGTATAGAGTGTAGGGTATATAGTGTAGGGTATAGAGTGTAGGGTATATAGTGTAGGGTATAGAGTGTATGGTATACAGTATAGAGTGTAGGGTATAGAATGTAGGGTATAGAGTGTATGGTATAGAGTGTAGGGTATAGAGTGTTGGGTATAGATTGTAGGGTATAGAATGTAGAGTGTAGTGTATAGAGTATAGGGTATAGAGTGTATGGTGTAGAGTGCAGGGTATAGAGTGTATGGAATAGAGTGTATGGAATATAGTGTACGGTATAGAGTGTAGAGAGTAGGGTATAGAGTGTTGGGTATAGAGCGTAGGGTATAGAGTGTATTGTATAGGGTATAGAGTGTAGGGTATAGAGTGTATGGTATAGAGTGTAGAGTGTAGGGAATAGAGTGTAGGGTATAGAGTGTACGGTATAGAGTGTTGGGCTATAGAGTGTAGGGTATAGAGTATAGGGTATAGAGTGTAGGGTATAGAGTGTAGGGTATACAGTGTAGGGTATAAAGTGTAGAGTGTAGGGTATAGAGTGTAGGGTATAGAGTGTAGGGTATAGAGTGTAGAGTGTAGGGTATAGAGTGTAGAGTTTAGGGTATAGAGTGTAGGGTATAGAGTGTAGGGTTTAGAGTGTATGGTATAGAGTGTAGGGTATAGAGTGTAGAGTGTAGGGTATAGAGTGTAGGATATAGAGTGTAGGGTATAGAGTGTATGGTATAGAGTGTACGGTATAGAGTGTACAGTGTAGGGTATAGAGTGTAGGGTATAGATTGTAGGGTATAGAGTGTATTGTATAGGGTATAGAGTGTATGGTGTAGAGTGTAGGGTATAGAGTGTATAGTGTAGGGTATAGAGTGTAGGGTATAGAGTGTATGGTATAGAGTGTAGGGTATAGAGTGTATGGTATAGAGTGTAGGGTATAGAGTGTAGGGTATAGAGTGTAGGGTATAGAGTGTAGAGTGTAGGGTATAGAGTTTAGGGTATAGAGTGTATGGTGTAGAGTGTAGGGAATAGAGTGTAGAGTGTAGGGTATAGAGTATATGGTATAGAGTGTAGGGTATAGAGTATAGAGTGTAGGGTATAGAGTGTAGGGTATAGAGTGTAGGGTATAGAGTGTATGGTATAGAGTGTAGGGAATAGAGTGTAGGGTATAGAGTGTAGAGTGTAGGGTATAGAGTGTAGGGTATAGAGTGTAGGGTGTAGAGTGTAGGGTATAGAGTGTAGGGTATAGAGTGTAGAGTGTAGGGTATAAAGTGTAGGGTATAGAGTGTAGGGTGTAGAGTGTAGGGTACAGAGTGTAGGGTATAGAGTGTAGGGTATAGAGTGTAGAGTGTAGGGTATATAGTGTAGGGTATAGAGTATAGAGTGTAGGGTATAGAGTGTAGGGTATAGAGTGTAGAGTGTAGAGTGTAGGGTATAGAGTGTAGAGTGTAGGGTATAGAGTGTAGGGTATAGAGTGTATGGTATAGAGTAGGGTATAGAGTGTAGGGTATAGAGTGTAGAGTGTAGGGTATAGAGTGTAGAGTGTAGGGTATAGAGTGTAGGGTATAAAGAGTAGAGTGTAGGGTATAGAGTGTAGAGTGTAGGGTATGGAGTGTATGGTATAGAGTGTAGGGTATAGAGTGTAGAGTATAGAGTGTTGGGTATAGAGTGTAGAGTGTAGGGTATAGAGTGTAGGGTATATAGTGTAGGGTATAGAGTGTAGGGTATATAGTGTAGGGTATAGAGTGTATGGTATACAGTATAGAGTTTAGGGTATAGAGTGTAGGGTATAGAGTGTATGGTATAGAGTGTAGGGTATAGAGTGTTGGGTATAGATTGTAGGGTATAGAATGTAGAGTGTAGTGTATAGAGTATAGGGTATAGAGTGTATGGTGTAGAGTGTAGGGTATAGAGTGTAGAGTGTAGGGTATAGAGTGTAGAGTGTAGGGTATAGAGTGTAGGGTATAAAGAGTAGAGTGTAGGGTATAGAGTGTAGAGTGTAGGGTATGGAGTGTATGGTATAGAGTGTAGGGTATAGAGTGTAGAGTATAGAGTGTTGGGTATAGAGTGTAGAGTGTAGGGTATAGAGTGTAGGGTATATAGTGTAGGGTATAGAGTGTAGGGTATATAGTGTAGGGTATAGAGTGTATGGTATACAGTATAGAGTGTAGGGTATAGAGTGTAGGGTATAGAGTGTATGGTATAGAGTGTAGGGTATAGAGTGTTGGGTATAGATTGTAGGGTATAGAATGTAGAGTGTAGTGTATAGAGTATAGGGTATAGAGTGTATGGTGTAGAGTGCAGGGTATAGAGTGTATGGAATAGAGTGTATGGAATATAGTGTACGGTATAGAGTGTAGAGAGTAGGGTATAGAGTGTAGGGTATAGAGCGTAGGGTGTAGGGTATAGATTGTAGGGTATAGAGTGTAGGGTATAGAGTGTAGAGTGTAGGGTATAGAGTGCATGGTATAGAGTGTAGGGTGTAGAGTGTATGGTATAGAGTGTACAGTATAGAGTGTATGGTATAGAGTGTAGAGTGTAGGGTATAGAGTGTATGGTATAGAGTGTAGGGTGTAGAGTGTATAGTATAGAGTGTAGGGTACAGAGTGTAGAGTGTAGGGTATAGAGTGTAGAGTGTAGGGTATAGAGTGTATGGTATAGAGTGTAGGGTGTAGAGTGTATAGTATAGAGTGTAGGGTACAGAGTGTAGAGTGTAGGGTATAGAGTGTAGAGTGTAGGGTATAGAGTGTAGGGTATAGAGTGTAGAGTGTAGGATATAGAGTGTAGAGTGTAGGGTATAAAGTGTAGGGTATATAGTGTAGGGTATAGAGTGTAGGGTATAGAGTGTAGGGTATAGAGTGTATGGTATAGAGTGTAGAGTGTAGGGTATAGAGTGTAGAAAGTAGGGTATAGTGTGTAGGGTATAGAGTGTAGAGTGTAGGGTATAGAGTGTAGGGTATAGAGTGTAGATTGTATAGTATAGAGTGTAGGGTATAGAGTGTATAGTGTAGGGTGTAGAGTGTAGAGTGTAGGGTATAGAGTGTAGGGTATAGAGTGTTGGGATATAGAGTGTAGGGTATAGAGTGTCGGGTATAGAGTGTAGGGTATAGATTGTAGGGTATAGAATGTAGGGTATAGAGTATATAGTATAGGGTATAGAGTGTAGGGTATAGAGTGTAGAGTGTAGGGTATAGAGTGTAGGGTATAGAGTGTAGGGTGTAGAGTGTAGGGTATAGAGTGTAGAGTGTAGGGTACAGAGTGTATGGTATAATGTGTAGGGTATAGAGTGTAGGGTGTAGAGTGTAGGGTATAGAGTGTATAGTGTAGGGTATAGAGTGCAGGGTATAGAGTGTATGGAATAGAGTGTATGGAATATAGTGTACGGTATAGAGTGTAGAGAGTAGGGTATAGAGTGTAGGGTATAGAGTGTAGGGTATAGAGTGTAGGGTATAAAGTGTAGAGTGTAGGGTATAGAGTGTAGGGTATAGAGTGTAGAGTGTAGGGTATGGAGTGTATGGTATAGAGTGTAGGGTATAGAGTGTAGAGTATAGAGTGTTGGGTATAGAGTGTAGAGTGTAGGGTATAGAGTGTAGGGTATATAGTGTAGGGTATAGAGTGTAGGGTATATAGTGTAGGGTATAGAGTGTATGGTATACAGTATAGAGTGTAGGGTATAGAGTGTAGGGTATAGAGTGTATGGTATAGAGTGTAGGGTATAGAGTGTTGGGTATAGATTGTAGGGTATAGAATGTAGAGTGTAGTGTATAGAGTATAGGGTATAGAGTGTATGGTGTAGAGTGTAGGGTATAGAGTGTAGAGTGTAGGGTATAGAGTGTAGAGTGTAGGGTATAGAGTGTAGGGTATAAAGAGTAGAGTGTAGGGTATAGAGTGTAGAGTGTAGGGTATGGAGTGTATGGTATAGAGTGTAGGGTATAGAGTGTAGAGTATAGAGTGTTGGGTATAGAGTGTAGAGTGTAGGGTATAGAGTGTAGGGTATATAGTGTAGGGTATAGAGTGTATGGTATACAGTATAGAGTGTAGGGTATAGAGTGTAGGGTATAGAGTGTATGGTATAGAGTGTAGGGTATAGAGTGTTGGGTATAGATTGTAGGGTATAGAATGTAGAGTGTAGTGTATAGAGTATAGGGTATAGAGTGTATGGTGTAGAGTGCAGGGTATAGAGTGTATGGAATAGAGTGTATGGAATATAGTGTACGGTATAGAGTGTAGAGAGTAGGGTATAGAGTGTATGGTATAGATTGTAGGGTATAGAGTGTATTGTATAGGGTATAGAGTGTAGGGTATAGAGTGTATGGTATAGAGTGTAGAGTGTAGGGAATAGAGTGTAGGGTGTAGTGTATACGGTATAGAGTGTTGGGCTATAGAGTGTAGGGTATAGAGTATAGGGTATAGAGTGTAGGGTATAGAGTGTAGGGTATACAGTGTAGGGTATAAAGTGTAGAGTGTAGGGTATAGAGTGTAGGGTATAGAGTGTAGGGTATAGAGTGTAGAGTGTAGGGTATAGAGTGTAGAGTTTAGGGTATAGAGTGTAGGGTATAGAGTGTAGGGTTTAGAGTGTATGGTATAGAGTGTAGGGTATAGAGTGTAGGGTATAGAGTGTAGGATATAGAGTGTAGGGTATAGAGTGTATGGTATTGAGTGTACGTTATAGAGTGTACAGTGTAGGGTATAGAGTGTAGGGTATAGATTGTAGGGTATAGAGTGTATTGTATAGGGTATAGAGTGTATGGTGTAGAGTGTAGGGTATAGAGTGTATAGTGTAGGGTATAGAGTGTAGGGTATAGAGTGTATGGTATAGAGTGTAGGGTATAGAGTGTATGGTATAGAGTGTAGGGTATAGAGTGTAGGGTATAGAGTGTAGGGTATAGAGTGTAGAGTGTAGGGTATAGAGTTTAGGGTATAGAGTGTATGGTGTAGAGTGTAGGGAATAGAGTGTAGAGTGTAGGGTACAGAGTATATGGTATAGAGTGTAGGGTATAGAGTATAGAGTGTAGGGTATAGAGTGTAGGGTATAGAGTGTAGGGTATAGAGTGTATGGTATAGAGTGTAGGGAATAGAGTGTAGAGTGTAGGGTATAGAGTGTATGGTATAGAGTGTAGGGTATAGAGTGTAGAGGGTAGAGTGTAGGGTATAGAGTGTAGGGTATAGAGTGTAGGGTATAGAGTGTAGAGTGTAGGGTATAGAGTGTAGGGTATAGAGTGTAGGGTGTAGAGTGTAGGGTATAGAGTGTAGGGTATAGAGTGTAGAGTGTAGGGTATAAAGTGTAGGGTATAGAGTGTAGGGTGTAGAGTGTAGGGTATAGAGTGTAGAGTGTAGGGTATAGAGTGTATGGTATAATGTGTAGGGTATAGAGTGTAGGGTGTAGAGTGTAGGGTACAGAGTGTAGGGTATAGAGTGTAGGGTATAGAGTGTAGAGTGTAGGGTATATAGTGTAGGGTATAGAGTATAGAGTGTAGGGTATAGAGTGTAGGGTATAGAGTGTAGAGTGTAGAGTGTAGGGTATAGAGTGTAGAGTGTAGGGTATAGAGTGTAGGGTATAGAGTGTATGGTATAGAGTAGGGTATAGAATGTAGGGTATAGATTGTAGAGTGTAGGGTATAGAGTGTAGAGTGTAGGGTATAGAGTGTAGGGTATAAAGAGTAGAGTGTAGGGTATAGAGTGTAGAGTGTAGGGTATGGAGTGTATGGTATAGAGTGTAGGGTATAGAGTGTAGAGTATAGAGTGTTGGGTATAGAGTGTAGAGTGTAGGGTATAGAGTGTAGGGTATATAGTGTAGGGTATAGAGTGTAGGGTATATAGTGTAGGGTATAGAGTGTATGGTATACAGTATAGAGTGTATGGTATAGAGTGTAGGGTATAGAGTGTATGGTATAGAGTGTAGGGTATAGAGTGTTGGGTATAGATTGTAGGGTATAGAATGTAGAGTGTAGTGTATAGAGTATAGGGTATAGAGTGTATGGTGTAGAGTGTAGGGTATAGAGTGTAGAGTGTAGGATATAGAGTGTAGAGTGTAGGGTATAGAGTGTAGGGTATAAAGAGTAGAGTGTAGGGTATAGAGTGTAGAGTGTAGGGTATAGAGTGTATGGTATAGAGTGTAGGGTATAGAGTGTAGAGTATAGAGTGTTGGGTATAGAGTGTAGAGTGTAGGGTATAGAGTGTAGGGTATATAGTGTAGGGTATAGAGTGTAGGGTATATAGTGTAGGGTATAGAGTGTATGGTATACAGTATAGAGTGTAGGGTATAGAATGTAGGGTATAGAGTGTATGGTATAGAGTGTAGGGTATAGAGTGTTGGGTATAGATTGTAGGGTATAGAATGTAGAGTGTAGTGTATAGAGTATAGGGTATAGAGTGTATGGTGTAGAGTGCAGGGTATAGAGTGTATGGAATAGAGTGTATGGAATATAGTGTACGGTATAGAGTGTAGAGAGTAGGGTATAGAGTGTTGGGTATAGAGCGTAGGGTATAGAGTGTATTGTATAGGGTATAGAGTGTAGGGTATAGAGTGTATGGTATAGAGTGTAGAGTGTAGGGAATAGAGTGTAGGGTATAGAGTGTACGGTATAGAGTGTTGGGCTATAGAGTGTAGGGTATAGAGTATAGGGTATAGAGTGTAGGGTATAGAGTGTAGGGTATACAGTGTAGGGTATAAAGTGTAGAGTGTAGGGTATAGAGTGTAGGGTATAGAGTGTAGGGTATAGAGTGTAGAGTGTAGGGTATAGAGTGTAGAGTTTAGGGTATAGAGTGTAGGGTATAGAGTGTAGGGTTTAGAGTGTATGGTATAGAGTGTAGGGTATAGAGTGTAGAGTGTAGGGTATAGAGTGTAGGATATAGAGTGTAGGGTATAGAGTGTATGGTATAGAGTGTACGGTATAGAGTGTACAGTGTAGGGTATAGAGTGTAGGGTATAGATTGTAGGGTATAGAGTGTATTGTATAGGGTATAGAGTGTATGGTGTAGAGTGTAGGGTATAGAGTGTATAGTGTAGGGTATAGAGTGTAGGGTATAGAGTGTATGGTATAGAGTGTAGGGTATAGAGTGTATGGTATAGAGTGTAGGGTATAGAGTGTAGGGTATAGAGTGTAGGGTATAGAGTGTAGAGTGTAGGGTATAGAGTTTAGGGTATAGAGTGTATGGTGTAGAGTGTAGGGAATAGAGTGTAGAGTGTAGGGTATAGAGTATATGGTATAGAGTGTAGGGTATAGAGTATAGAGTGTAGGGTATAGAGTGTAGGGTATAGAGTGTAGGGTATAGAGTGTATGGTATAGAGTGTAGGGAATAGAGTGTAGGGTATAGAGTGTAGAGTGTAGGGTATAGAGTGTAGGGTATAGAGTGTAGGGTGTAGAGTGTAGGGTATAGAGTGTAGGGTATAGAGTGTAGAGTGTAGGGTATAAAGTGTAGGGTATAGAGTGTAGGGTGTAGAGTGTAGGGTACAGAGTGTAGGGTATAGAGTGTAGGGTATAGAGTGTAGAGTGTAGGGTATATAGTGTAGGGTATAGAGTATAGAGTGTAGGGTATAGAGTGTAGGGTATAGAGTGTAGAGTGTAGAGTGTAGGGTATAGAGTGTAGAGTGTAGGGTATAGAGTGTAGGGTATAGAGTGTATGGTATAGAGTAGGGTATAGAGTGTAGGGTATAGAGTGTAGAGTGTAGGGTATAGAGTGTAGAGTGTAGGGTATAGAGTGTAGGGTATAAAGAGTAGAGTGTAGGATATAGAGTGTAGAGTGTTGGGTATGGAGTGTATGGTATAGAGTGTAGGGTATAGAGTGTAGAGTATAGAGTGTTGGGTATAGAGTGTAGAGTGTAGGGTATAGAGTGTAGGGTATATAGTGTAGGGTATAGAGTGTTGGGTATATAGTGTAGGGTATAGAGTGTATGGTATACAGTATAGAGTGTAGGGTATAGAGTGTAGGGTATAGAGTGTATGGTATAGAGTGTAGGGTATAGAGTGTTGGGTATAGATTGTAGGGTATAGAATGTAGAGTGTAGTGTATAGAGTATAGGGTATAGAGTGTATGGTGTAGAGTGTAGGGTATAGAGTGTAGAGTGTAGGGTATAGAGTGTAGAGTGTAGGGTATAGAGTGTAGGGTATAAAGAGTAGAGTGTAGGGTATAGAGTGTAGAGTGTAGGGTATGGAGTGTATGGTATAGAGTGTAGGGTATAGAGTGTAGAGTATAGAGTGTTGGGTATAGAGTGTAGAGTGTAGGGTATAGAGTGTAGGGTATATAGTGTAGGGTATAGAGTGTAGGGTATATAGTGTAGGGTATAGAGTGTATGGTATACAGTATAGAGTGTAGGGTATAGAGTGTAGGGTATAGAGTGTATGGTATAGAGTGTAGGGTATAGAGTGTTGGGTATAGATTGTAGGGTATAGAATGTAGAGTGTAGTGTATAGAGTATAGGGTATAGAGTGTATGGTGTAGAGTGCAGGGTATAGAGTGTATGGAATAGAGTGTATGGAATATAGTGTACGGTATAGAGTGTAGAGAGTAGGGTATAGAGTGTAGGGTATAGAGCGTAGGGTGTAGGGTATAGATTGTAGGGTATAGAGTGTAGGGTATAGAGTGTAGAGTGTAGGGTATAGAGTGCATGGTATAGAGTGTAGGGTGTAGAGTGTATGGTATAGAGTGTACAGTATAGAGTGTATGGTATAGAGTGTAGAGTGTAGGGTATAGAGTGTATGGTATAGAGTGTAGGGTGTAGAGTGTATAGTATAGAGTGTAGGGTACAGAGTGTAGAGTGTAGGGTATAGAGTGTAGAGTGTAGGGTATAGAGTGTATGGTATAGAGTGTAGGGTGTAGAGTGTATAGTATAGAGTGTAGGGTACAGAGTGTAGAGTGTAGGGTATAGAGTGTAGAGTGTAGGGTATAGAGTGTAGGGTATAGAGTGTAGAGTGTAGGATATAGAGTGTAGAGTGTAGGGTATAAAGTGTAGGGTATATAGTGTAGGGTATAGAGTGTAGGGTATAGAGTGTAGGGTATAGAGTGTATGGTATAGAGTGTAGAGTGTAGGGTATAGAGTGTAGAAAGTAGGGTATAGTGTGTAGGGTATAGAGTGTAGAGTGTAGGGTATAGAGTGTAGGGTATAGAGTGTAGATTGTATAGTATAGAGTGTAGGGTATAGAGTGTATAGTGTAGGGTGTAGAGTGTAGAGTGTAGGGTATAGAGTGTAGGGTATAGAGTGTTGGGATATAGAGTGTAGGGTATAGAGTGTCGGGTATAGAGTGTAGGGTATAGATTGTAGGGTATAGAGTGTAGGGTATAGAGTATATAGTATAGGGTATAGAGTGTAGGGTATAGAGTGTAGAGTGTAGGGTATAGAGTGTAGGGTATAGAGTGTAGGGTGTAGAGTGTAGGGTATAGAGTGTAGAGTGTAGGGTACAGAGTGTATGGTATAATGTGTAGGGTATAGAGTGTAGGGTGTAGAGTGTAGGGTATAGAGTGTATAGTGTAGGGTATAGAGTGCAGGGTATAGAGTGTATGGAATAGAGTGTATGGAATATAGTGTACGGTATAGAGTGTAGAGAGTAGGGTATAGAGTGTAGGGTATAGAGTGTAGGGTATAGAGTGTAGGGTATAAAGTGTAGAGTGTAGGGTATAGAGTGTAGGGTATAGAGTGTAGAGTGTAGGGTATAGAGTGCATGGTATAGAGTGTAGGGTGTAGAGTGTATGGTATAGAGTGTACAGTATAGAGTGTATGGTATAGAGTGTAGAGTGTAGGGTATAGAGTGTATGGTATAGAGTGTAGAGTGTAGAGTGTAGGGTATACAGTGTAGAGTGTAGGGTATAGAGTGTACGGTATAGAGTGTATGGTATAGAGTGTAGGGTATAGAGTGTAGGGTATAGAGTGTAGAGTGTAGGGTATAGAGTGTAGGGTATAGAGTGTAGAGTGTAGGGTATAGAGTGTAGGGTATAGAGTGTACGGTATAGAGTGTTGGGCTATAGAGTGTAGGGTATAGAGTGTAGGGTATAGAGTGTATGGTATAGAGTGTACGGTATAGAGTGTATATACCATGCACTCTACACCCTACACTCTATACCATACACTCTATACCCTACACTCTACACTCTATACCCTACACTCTATACCCTACACTCTATACCCTACACTCTATACCCTACACTCTACACTCTATACCCTACACTCTATAACATACACTCTATACCCTACACTCTATACCTTACACTCTATACCTTACACTCTCCACTCTACACCCTACACTCTATACCCTACACTCTATACCCTACACTCTACACTTTATACCCTACACTCTATACCCTACACTCTATACCCTACACTCTATACCCTAAACTCTACACTCTATAACCTACACTCTATACCCTACACTATATACTCTATACCCTACACTCTATACCCTACACTCTACACCCTACACTCTATACCCTACACTCTACACTCTATACCCTACACTCCTTACCATGCACTCTACACCCTACACTCTATACCATACACTCTATACCCTAAACTCTACACTCTATACCCTACACTCTATACCCTACACTATATACTCTATACCCTACACTCTATACCCTACACTCTATACCCTAAAATCTATACACTACACTCTATACCCTACACTCTATACCCTACACTCTATATCCCAACACTCTATACCCTACACTCTACACTCTATACCCTACACTATACACTCTATACCCTACACTCTATACCATACAATCTACACTCTATACCCTACACTCTATACCCTACACTCTACACTCTATACCCTACACACTATACCCTACTTTCTACACTCTATACCCTACACTCTACACTCTATACCATACACTCTATACCATACACTCTATACCCTACACACTATACCCTACTTTCTACACTCTATACCCTACACTCTACACCCTACACTCTATAACATACACTCTATACCCTACGCTCTATACCTTACACTCTATACCCTACACTCTCCACTCTACACCCTACACTCTACACTCTATACCCTACACTCTATACCCTACACTCTACACTATATACCCTACACTCTATACCCTACACTCTATACCCTCCACTCTATACCCTACACTCTACACTCTATACCCTACACTCTATACCCTATACTATATACTCTATACCCTACACTCTATACCCTACAATCTATACCCTACACTCTATACCCGACAATCTATACCCTACACTCTATATCCCAACACTCTATACCCTACACTCTATACCCTACACTCTACACTCTATACCCTACACTATACACTCTATACCCTACACTCTATACCATACAATCTACACTCTATACCCTACACTCTATACCCTACACTCTACACTATATACCCTACACACTATACCCTACTTTCTACACTCTATACCCTACACTCTATACCCTACACTCTATACTCTACACTCTATACCCTACACGCTATACCATACACTCTATACCCTACACTCTACACTCTATTCCCTACACTCTATACCATACACTCTATACCCTACACTCTATACCCTACACTATTCAATCTATACCCTACACTCTACACTCTATACCATACACTCTATACCCTAATCTCTATACCCTACACTCTACACTCTATACCCTACACTCTATATCCTACACTCTATACCCTACACTCTATACCCTACACTCTATACCATACACTCTATACCCTACACTCTACACTCTATACCCTACACTCTATACCCTACACTCTAAACCCTACACTCTATACCCTACACTATACACTCTATACCCTACACTCTACACCATACACTCTATCCCCTAGACTCTATACCCTACATTCTACACTCTATACCCTACAATCTATACCCTACACTTTATACCCTACACTCTATACCCTACACTCTACACTCTATACCGTACACTCTATACCATACACTCTATACCCTACACTCTATACCCTACACTCTATACCCTACACTCTACACTCTATACCCTACACTCTATACCATACACTCTAAACCCTAGACTCTATACCCTACACTCTATACCCTAAACTCTACACTCTATACCCTACACTCTACACTCTACACTCAATACCCTACACTCTATACCCTACACTCTATACCCTACACTCTACACTTTATACCCTACACTGTATACCCTTCACTCTATACCCTACACTCTATACCCTACACTCTATAGCCCAACACTCTATACCGTACACTCTATACCCTACACTCTATACCCTACACTCTACACTCTATACCCTACACTCTATACCCTACACTCTATACCATACACTCTATACCATACACTCTATACCCTACACTCTATACCCTACACTCTATACCCTACACTCTACACTCTATAACCTACACTCTATACTCTATACCCTACACTCTATACCCTACACTCTACACCCTACACATTATACCATACACTCTATACCCTACACTCTACACTCTATACCCTAGACTCTACACCCTACACTCTATACCATACACTCTATTCCATACACTCTATACCCTACACTCTATATCATACACTCTATACCCTACACTCTACACTCTATACCCTACACTCTATACCCTAAACTCTACACTCTATACCCTACACTCTACACTCTATACCCTACACTCTATACCCTACACTCTATACCCTACACTCTACACCTTATACCCTACACTGTATACCCTACACTCTATACCCTACACTCTATACCCTACACTCTATACCCAACACTCTATAGCCCAACACTCTATACCCTACACTCTATACCCTACACTCTATACCCAACACTCTAATCCCTACACTCTACACTCTATAGCCTACACTCTATACCCTACACTCTATACCATACACTCTATACCCTACACTCTATACCCTACACTCTACACTCTATACCCTACACTCTACACTCTATACCCTACACTCTATACCCTACACTCTATACTCTATACCCTACACTATATACCCTACACTCTATATCCTGCAATCTATACCATACACTCTATACCCTACACTCTACACTCTATAAACCACACTCTACACTCTATACCCTACACTCTACACCCTACACTCTATACCATACACTCTATTCCATACACTCTATACCCTACACTCTATACCCTACACTCTACACTCTAAAATCTATACCCTACTCTCTACACTCTATACCTTACACTCTATACCAAACACTCTATACCCTACACTATATACCATACACTCTATATCATACATTCTATACCGTACACTCTATACCATACACACTATACCCTACACTCTATACCCTACACTCTACACTCTGTACCCTACACTCTATACTATACACTCTACACCCTACACTCTATACCCTACAATCTATACCCTACACCCTACGCTCAATGCCCTACACTCTATACCCTACACTCTACACTCTATACCGTACACTATATTCCATACACTCTATTCCATACACTCTATACCCTGCACTCTATACCCTACACTATACACTCTATACCCTACACTCTATACCATACACTCTATACCCTACACTCTACACTCTATTCCCTACACTCTATACCATACGCTCTATACCCTACACTCTATACCCTACACTCTATACCCTACACTATACACTCTATACCCTACACTCTACACTCTATACCATACACTCTATACCCTAAACTCTATACCCTACACTCTACACTCTATACCCTACACTCTATACCCTACACTCTATACCCTACACTCTATACCCTACACTCTATACCATACACTCTATACCATACACTCTACACTCTATACCCTACACTCTATACCCTACACTCTAAACCCTACACTCTATACCCTACACTATACACTCTATACCCTACACTCTACACCATACACTCTATACCCTATACCCTACATTCTACACTCTATACCCTACAATCTATACCCTACACTTTATACCCTACACTCTATACCCTACACTCTACACTCTATACCGTACACTCTATACCATACACTCTATACCCTACACTCTATACCCTACACTCTATACCCTACACTCTACACTCTATACCCTACACTCTATACCATACACTCTAAACCCTACACTCTATACCCTACACTCTATACCCTAAACTCTACACTCTATACCCTACACTCTACACTCTACACTCAATACCCTGCACTCTATACCCTACACTCTATACCCTACACTCTATACCCTACACTCTATACCCTACACTCTACACTTTATACCCTACACTGTATACCCTACACTCTATACCCTACACTCTATACCCTACACTCTATACCCTACACTCTATAGCCCAACACTCTATACCGTACACTCTATACCCTACACTCTATACCCTACACTCTACACTCTATACCCTACACTCTATACCCTACACTCTAATCCCTACACTCTACACTCTTTACCCTACACTCTATACCCTACACTCTATACCATACACTCTATACCCTACACTCTATACCCTACACTCTACACTCTATACCCTACACTATACACTCTATACTCTACACTCTATATCCTACACTCTACACTCTATACCCTACACTCTATACCCTACATTCTATACCCTACACTCTATACCCTACACTCTACACTTTATACCCTACACTCTATACCCTACACTCTATACCCTACACTCTATACCCTACACTCTACACTCTATACCCTACACACTATACCCTACACTATATACTCTATACCCTACACTCTATACCCTACAATCTATACCCTACACTCTATACCCTACACTCTATACCCTACACTCTATATCCCAACACTCTATACCCTACACTCTATACCATACAATCTACACTCTATACCCTACACTCTATACCCTACACTCTACACTCTATACCCTACACTCTATACCCTACAATCTATACCATACACTCTATACCATACACTCTATACCCTACACTCTATACCCTACACTCTACACTCTATACCCTACACTCTATATCCTACACTCTATACCCTGCAATCTATACCATACACTCTATACCCTACACTCTATATCATACACTCTATACCCTACACTCTACACTCTATACCCCACACTCTACACTCTATACCCTACACTCTACACCCTACACTCTATACCATACACTCTATTCCATACACTCTATACCCTACACTCTATACCCTACACTGTACACTCTAAAATCTATACCCTACTCTCTACACTCTATATCTTACACTCTATACCAAACACTCTATACCCTACACTCTATACCATACACTCTATTCCATACACTCTATACCCTACACTCTATACCCTACACTGTACACTCTAAAATCTATACCCTACTCTCTACACTCTATATCTTACACTCTATACCAAACACTCTATACCCTACACTCTATACCCTACACTCTACACTCTATACCCTACACACTATACCCTACACTATATACTCTATACCCTACACTCTATACCCTACAATCTATACCCTACACTCTATACCCTACACTCTATACCCTACACTCTATATCCCAACACTCTATACCCTACACTCTATACCATACAATCTACACTCTATACCCTACACTCTATACCCTACACTCTACACTCTATACCCTACACTCTATACCCTACAATCTATACCATACACTCTATACCATACACTCTATACCCTACACTCTATACCCTACACTCTACACTCTATACCCTACACTCTATATCCTACACTCTATACCCTGCAATCTATACCATACACTCTATACCCTACACTCTATATCATACACTCTATACCCTACACTCTACACTCTATACCCCACACTCTACACTCTATACCCTACACTCTACACCCTACACTCTATACCATACACTCTATTCCATACACTCTATACCCTACACTCTATACCCTACACTGTACACTCTAAAATCTATACCCTACTCTCTACACTCTATATCTTACACTCTATACCAAACACTCTATACCCTACACTATATACCATACACTCTATATCATACACTCTATACCGTACACTCTATACCATACACTCTATACCCTACACTCTATACCCTACACTCTATACCCTACACTCTACACTCTGTACCCTACACTCTATACTATACACTCTACACCCTACACTCTATACCATACACTCTATACCCTACACTCTATACCATACACTCTATACTGTACACTCTATACCATACACTCTACACCCTACACTCTATACCATGCACTCTATACCCTACACTCTACACTCTATACTCTACACTCTATACCCTACAATCTATACCCTACACCCTACGCTCTATACCCTACACTCTATACCCTACACTCTACACTCTACACCGTACACTATATTCCATACACTCTATTCCATACACTCTATACCCTGCTCTCTATACCCTACACTATACACTCTATACCCTACACTCTACACCATACACTCTATACCCTACACTCTACACTCTATTCCCTACACTCTATACCATACATTCTATACCCTACACTCTATACCCTACACTCTATACCCTACACTCTATACTCTACACTCTATACCCTACACTCTATACCATACACTCTATACCCTACACTCTACACTCTATTCCCTACACTCTATACCATACACTCTATACCCTACACTCTATACCCTACACTCTATACCCTACACTATTCACTCTATACCCTACACTCTACACTCTATACCATACACTCTATACCCTACACTCTACACTCTATACCCTACACTCTATACCCTACACTCTATACCCTACACTCTATACCCTACACTCTATACCATACACTCTATACCCTACACTCTACACTCTATACCCTACACTCTATACCCTACACTCTAAACCCTACACTCTATACCCTACACTATACACTCTATACCCTACACTCTACACCATACACTCTATCCCCTAGACTCTATACCCTACATTCTACACTCTATACCCTACACTCTAAACCCTACACTCTATACCCTACACCATACACTCTATACCCTACACTCTACACTCTATTCCCTACACTCTATACCATACATTCTATACCCTACACTCTATACCCTACACTCTATACCCTACACTCTATACTCTACACTCTATACCCTACACGCTATACCATACACTCTATACCCTACACTCTACACTCTATTCCCTACACTCTATACCATACACTCTATACCCTACACTCTATACCCTACACTATTCAATCTATACCCTACACTCTACACTCTATACCATACACTCTATACCCTAAACTCTATACCCTACACTCTACACTCTATACCCTACACTCTATATCCTACACTCTATACCCTACACTCTATACCCTACACTCTATACCATACACTCTATACCCTACACTCTACACTCTATACCCTACACTCTATACCCTACACTCTAAACCCTACACTCTATACCCTACACTATACACTCTATACCCTACACTCTACACCATACACTCTATCCCCTAGACTCTATACCCTACATTCTACACTCTATACCCTACAATCTATACCCTACACTTTATACCCTACACTCTATACCCTACACTCTACACTCTATACCGTACACTCTATACCATACACTCTATACCCTACACTCTATACCCTACACTCTATACCCTACACTCTACACTCTATACCCTACACTCTATACCATACACTCTAAACCCTAGACTCTATACCCTACACTCTATACCCTAAACTCTACACTCTATACCCTACACTCTACACTCTACACTCAATACCCTACACTCTATACCCTACACTCTATACCCTACACTCTACACTTTATACCCTACACTGTATACCCTTCACTCTATACCCTACACTCTATACCCTACACTCTATAGCCCAACACTCTATACCGTACACTCTATACCCTAAACTCTACACTCTATACCCTACACTCTACACTCTACACTCAATACCCTACACTCTATACCCTACACTCTATACCCTACACTCTACACTTTATACCCTACACTGTATACCCTTCACTCTATACCCTACACTCTATACCCTACACTCTATAGCCCAACACTCTATACCGTACACTCTATACCCTACACTCTATACCCTACACTCTACACTCTATACCCTACACTCTAATCCCTACACTCTACACTCTATACCCTACACTCTATACCCTACACTCTATACCATACACTCTATACCATACACTCTATACCCTACACTCTATACCCTACACTCTATACCCTACACTCTACACTCTATACCCTACACTCTATACTCTATACCCTACACTCTATACCCTACACTCTACACTCTATACCCTACACATTATACCATACACTCTATACCCTACACTCTACACTCTATACCCTAGACTCTACACCCTACACTCTATACCATACACTCTATTCCATACACTCTATACCCTACACTCTATATCATACACTCTATACCCTACACTCTACACTCTATACCCTACACTCTATACCCTAAACTCTACACTCTATACCCTACACTCTACACTCTATACCCTACACTCTATACCCTACACTCTATACCCTACACTCTACACCTTATACCCTACACTGTATACCCTACACTCTATACCCTACACTCTATACCCTACACTCTATACCCAACACTCTATAGCCCAACACTCTATACCCTACACTCTATACCCTACACTCTATACCCAACACTCTAATCCCTACACTCTACACTCTATAGCCTACACTCTATACCCTACACTCTATACCATACACTCTATACCCTACACTCTATACCCTACACTCTACACTCTATACCCTACACTCTACACTCTACACTCTATACCCTACACTCTATACCCTACACTCTATACTCTATACCCTACACTATATACCCTACACTCTATACCCTGCAATCTATACCATACACTCTATACCCTACACTCTACACTCTATAAACCACACTCTACACTCTATACCCTACACTCTACACCCTACACTCTATACCATACACTCTATTCCATACACTCTATACCCTACACTCTATACCCTACACTCTACACTCTAAAATCTATACCCTACTCTCTACACTCTATACCTTACACTCTATACCAAACACTCTATACCCTACACTATATACCATACACTCTATATCATATACTCTATACCGTACACTCTATACCCTACACTCTATACCCTACACTCTATACCCTACACTCTACACTCTGTACCCTACACACTATACCCTACACTCTACACACTACAGTCTATACCCTACACTCTACACTCTATACCATACACTCTATACTGTACACTCTATACCATACACTCTATACCCTAGACTCTATACCCTACACTCTATACCCTACACTATACACTCTATACCCTACACTCTACACCATACACTCTATACCCTACACTCTATACCCTACACTCTACACTCTATACCCTACAATATATACCCTACACTCTATACCCTACACTCTATACCCTACACTCTATACCCTACACTCTACACTCTGTACCCTACACTCTATACTATACACTCTACACCCTACACTCTACACCATACACTCTATCCCCTAGACTCTACACCCTACATTCTACACTCTATACCCTACACTCTAAACCCTACACTCTATACCCTACACCATACACTCTATACCCTACACTCTACACTCTATTCCCTACACTCTATACCATACATTCTATACCCTACACTCTATACCCTACACTCTATACCCTACACTCTATACTCTACACTCTATACCCTACACTCTATACCATACACTCTATACCCTACACTCTATTCCCTACACTCTATACCATACACTCTATACCCTACACTCTATACCCTACACTCTATACCCTACACTATTCAATCTATACCCTACACTCTACACTCTATACCATACACTCTATGCCCTAAACTCTATACCCTACATTCTACACTCTATACCCTACACTCTATATCCTACACTCTATACCCTACACTCTATACCCTACACTCTATACCATACACTCTATACCCTACACTCTACACTCTATACCCTACACTCTATACCCTACACTCTAAACCCTACACTCTATACCCTACACTATACACTCTATACCCTACACTCTACACCATACACTCTATCCCCTAGACTCTATACCCTACATTCTACACTCTATACTCTACAATCTATACCCTACACTTTATACCCTACACTCTATACCCTACACTCTACACTCTATACCGTACACTCTATACCATACACTCTATACCCTACACTCTATACCCTACACTCTATACCCTACACTCTACACTCTATACCCTACACTCTATACCATACACTCTAAACCCTAGACTCTATACCCTACACTCTATACCCTAAACTCTACACTCTATACCCTACACTCTACACTTTATACCCTACACTGTATACCCTTCACTCTATACCCTACACTCTATACCCTACACTCTATAGCCCAACACTCTATACCGTACACTCTATACCCTACACTCTATACCCTACACTCTACACTCTATACCCTACACTCTAATCCCTACACTCTACACTCTATACCCTACACTCTATACCCTACACTCTATACCATACACTCTATACCCTACACTCTATACCCTACACTCTACACTCTATACCCTACACTCTACACTCTATACCCTACACTCTATACTCTATACCTTACACTCTATACCCTACACTCTACACTCTATACCCTACACATTATACCATACACTCTATACCCTACACTCTACACTCTATACCCTAGACTCTACACCCTACACTCTATACCATACACTCTATTCCATACACTCTATACCCTACACTCTATATCATACACTCTATACCCTACACTCTACACTCTATACCCTACACTCTATACCCTAAACTCTACACTCTATACCCTACACTCTACACTCTATACCCTACACTCTATACCCTACACTCTATACCCTACACTCTACACCTTATACCCTACACTGTATACCCTACACTCTATACCCTACACTCTATACCCTACACTCTATACCCAACACTCTATAGCCCAACACTCTATACCCTACACTCTATACCCTACACTCTATACCCAACACTCTAATCCCTACACTCTACACTCTATAGCCTACACTCTATACCCTACACTCTATACCATACACTCTATACCCTACACTCTATACCCTACACTCTACACTCTATACCCTACACTCTACACGCTACACTCTATACCCTACACTCTATACCCTACACTCTATACTCTATACCCTACACTATATACCCTACACTCTATACCCTGCAATCTATATCATACACTCTATACCCTACACTCTACACTCTATAAACCACACTCTACACTCTATACCCTACACTCTACACCCTACACTCTATACCATACACTCTATTCCATACACTCTATACCCTACACTCTATACCCTACACTCTACACTCTAAAATCTATACCCTACTCTCTACACTCTATACCTTACACTCAATACCAAACACTCTATACCCTACACTATATACCATACACTCTATATCGTACACTCTATACCGTACACTCTATACCCTACACTCTATACCCTACACTCTATACCCTACACTCTATACCCTACACTCTACACTCTGTACCCTACACTCTATACTATACACTCTACACCCTATACTCTATACCATACACTCTATACCCTACACTCTACACTCTATACCATACACTCTATACTGTACACTCTATACCATACACTCTACACCCTACACTCTATACCATGCAGTCTATACCCTACACTCTACACTCTATACCCTACACTCTATACCCTACAATCTACACCCTACACCCTACGCTCTATACCCTACACTCTATACCCTACACTCTACACTCTATACCGTACACTATATTCCATACACTCTATTCCATACACTCTATACCCTGCACTCTATACCCTACACTATACACTCTATACCCTACACTCTACACCATACACTCTATACCCTACACTCTACACTCTATTCCCTACACTCTATACCATACATTCTATACCCTACACTCTATACCCTACACTCTATACCCTACACTCTATACTCTACACTCTATACCCTACACTCTATACCATACACTCTATACCCTACACTCTACACTCTATTCCCTACACTCTATACCATACACTCTATACCCTACACTCTATACCCTACACTCTATACCCTACACTATTCACTCTATACCCTACACTCTACACTCTATACCATACACTCTATACCCTAAACTCTATACCCTACACTCTACACTCTATACCCTACACTCTATACCCTACACTCTATACCTTACACTCTATACCCTACACTGTATACCATACACTCTATACCCTACACTCTACACTCTATACCCTACACTCTATACCCTACACTCTAAACCCTACACTCTATACCCTACACTATACACTCTATACCCTACACTCTACACCATACACTCTATCCCCTAGACTCTATACCCTACATTCTACACTCTATACCCTACAATCTATACCCTACACTTTATACCCTACACTCTATCCCCTACACTCTACACTCTATACCGTACACTCTATACCATACACTCTATACCCTACACTCTATACCCTACACTCTATACCATACACTCTAAACCCTAGACTCTATACCCTACACTCTATACCCTAAACTCTACACTCTATACCCTACACTCTACACTCAATACCCTACACTCTATACCCTACACTCTATACCCTACACTCTATACCCTACACTCTACACTTTATACCCTACACTGTATACCCTACACTCTATACCCTACACTCTATACCCTACACTCTATAGCCCAACACTCTATACCGTACACTCTATACCCTACACTCTATACCCTACACTCTACACTCTATACCCTACACTCTAATCCCTACACTCTACACTCTATACCCTACACTCTATACCCTACACTCTATACCATACACTCTATACTCTACACACTATACCCTACACTCTACACTCTATACCCTACACTCTACACTCTATACCCTACACTCTATACTCTATACCCTACACTCTATACCCTACACTCTACACTAAATACCCTACACATTATACCATATACTCTATACCCTACACTCTACACTCTATACCCTAGACTCTACACCCTACACTCTATACCATACACTCTATTCCATACACTCTATACCCTACACTCTATATCATACACTCTATACCCTACACTCTACACTCTATACCCTACACTCTATACCCTACACTCTATACCCTAAACTCTACACTCTATACCCTACACTCTACACTCTATACCCTACACTCTATACCCTACACTCTACACCTTATACCCTACACTGTATACCCTACACTCTATACCCTACACTCTATACCCTACACTTTATACCCTACACTCTATACCCAACACTCTATAGCCCAACACTCTATACCCTACACTCTATACCCTACACTCTATACCCTACACTCTAATCCCTACACTCTACACTCTATAGCCTACACTCTATACCCTACACTCTATACCATACACTCTATACCCTACACTCTATACCCTACACTCTACACTCTATACCCTACACTCTATACCCTACACTCTACACTCTACACTCTATACCCTACACTCTACACTCTATAAACCACACTCTACACTCTATACCCTACACTCTACACCCTACACTCTATACCATACACTCTATTCCATACACTCTATACCCTACACTCTATACCCTACACTCTACACTCTAAAATCTATACCCTACTCTCTACACTCTATACCTTACACTCTATACCAAACACTCTATACCCTACACTATATACCATACACTCTATATCATACACTCTATACCGTACACTCTATACCCTACACTCTATACCCTACACTCTATACCCTACACTCTACACTCTGTACCCTACACACTACACCATACACTCTACACACTACACTCTATACCCTAAACTCTACACTCTATACCATACACTCTATACTGTACACTCTATACCATACACTCTATACCCTACACTCTATACCCTACACTCTATACCCTACACTATACACTCTATACCCTACACTCTACACCATACACTCTATACCCTACACTCTATACCCTACACTCTACACTCTATACCCTACAATATATACCCTACACTCTATACCCTACACTCTATACCCTACACTCTACACTCTATACCATACAATCTATACCATACACTCTATACCCTACACTCTATACCCTACACTCTATACCCTACACTCTACACTTTATACCCTACACTCTATACCCTACACTCTATACCCTACACTCTATACCCTACACTCTATACCCTACACTCTACATTCTATACCCTACACTCTATAACATATACTCTATACCCTACACTCTATACCTTACACTCTATACCCTACACTCTACACTCTACACCCTACACTCTACACTCTATACCCTACACTCTATACCCTACACTCTACACTTTATACCCTACACTCTATACCCTGCACTCTATACCCTACACTCTATACCCTACACTCTACACTCTATACCCTACACTCTATACCCTACACTATATACTCTATACCCTACACTCTATACCCTACACGCTATACCCTACACTCTATACCCTACACTCTATACTCTATACTCTACACTATACACTCTATACCCTACACTCTATACCATACAATCTACACTCTATACCCTACACTCTATACCCTACACTCTACACTCTATGCCCTACACACTATACCCTACTTTCTACACTTTATACCCTACACTCTACACTCTATACCCTACACTCTATACCCTACAATCTATACCATACACTCTATACCATACACTCTATACCCTACACTCTATACCCTACACTCTATACCCTACACTTTATACCCTGCAATCTATACCATACACTCTATACCCTACACTCTATATCATACACTCTATACCCTACACTCTACACTCTATACCCCACACTCTACACTCTATACCCTACACTCTACACCCTACACTCTATACCATACACTCTATTCCATACACTCTATACCCTACACTCTATACCCTACACTCTACACTCTAAAATCTATACCATACTCTCTACACTCTATACCTTACACTCAATACCAAACACTCTATACCCTACACTATATACCATACACTCTATATCATACGCTCTATACCGTACACTCTATACCCTACACTCTATACCCTACACTCTATACCCTACACTCTACACTCTATATTCTACACTCTATATCCTACACTCTAAACTCTATACCATATAATCTATACCCTACACTCTATACTATACACTCTACACCCTACACTCTATACCATACACTCTATGCCCTACACTCTACACTCTATAACCTACACTCTATACCCTACACTCTACACCCTACACTCTATACCATACACTGTATACCCTACACTCTATACCCTACACTCTATACCCTACACCCTACGCTCTATACCCTACACTCTATACCCTACACTCTTCACTCTATACCCTACACTCTATTCCATACACTCTATATCCTACACTCTATACCCTACACTCTAATCCCTACACTCTACACTCTATACCCTACACTCTATACCCCACACTCTATACCCTACACTCTATACCATACACTCTATACCCTACACTCCATACCCTACACTCTACACTCTAAACTCTATTCCATACACTCTATACCCTACACTCTATACCCTACACTCTACACTCTATACCCTACACTATATACCCTACACTCTATACCCTACACTCTATACCCTACACTCTACACTCTATACCCTACACTCTATACCCTACACTCTATACCCTACACTCTATACCCTACACTCTACACTCTATACCCTACACTCTATACCCTACACTCTATACCCTACACTCTACACTCTATACTCTACACTCTATACCCTACACTCTACACTCTACACCCTACACTCTATACCCTACACTCTATACTCTACACTATATACCCTACACTCTATACCCTGCACTCTATACTCTATACCCTACACCCTATACCCTACACTCTATAACCTACACCCTATACCCTACACTCTATACCCTACACTCTATACCCTACACTCTACACTCTATACCCTACACTCTATACCATACACTCTATATCCTACACTCTATACCCTACAATATACACTCTATACCCTACACTCTACACTCTACACTGTATACCATACACTATATACCCTACACTCTATACCCTACACTCTACACTCTATACCCTACACTCTACACCCTACACTCTATACCATACACTCTATACTCTACACTCTACACTCTATACCCTACACTCTATACCCTACACTCTATACCCTACACCCTACGTTCTATACCCTACACTCTATACCCTACACTCTACACTCTATACTCTACACTCTACACTTTACACTCTATACCCTACAATCTATACCCTACACTCTATACTCTATACTCTACACTCTATACCCTACACTCTACACTCTATACCCTACACCCTATACCCTACACTCTAATCCCTACACTCTACACTCTATACCCTACACTCTATACCCTACACTCTATACCCTACACTCTACACTCTATACCCTACACTCTATACCCTACACTCTATACACTACACTCTACCCTCTACACTCTATACCCTACACTCTATACCATACACTCTATACCCTACACTCTACACTCTATTCCCTACACTCTATACCATACATTCTATACCCTACACTCTATACCCTACACTCTATACTCTACACTCTATACCCTACACTCTATACCATACACTCTATACCCTACACTACACTCTATTCCCTACACTCTATACCATACACTCTATACCCTACACTCTATACCCTACACTCTATACCCTACACTATACACTCTATACCCTACACTCTACACTCTATACCATACACTCTATACCCTAAACTCCATACCCTACACTCTACACTCTATACCCTACACTCTATACCCTACACTCTATACCATACACTCTATACCCTACACTCTACACTCTATACCCTACACTCAATACCCTACACTCTAAACCCTACACTCTATACCCTACACTATACACTCTATACCCTACACTCTACACCATACACTCTATACCCTACACTCTATACCCTACATTCTACACTCTATACCCTACAATCTATACCCTACACTTTATGCCCTACACTCTATACCCTACACTCTTCACTCTATACCCTACACTCTATACCCTACACTCTATACCCTACACTCTATACCCTACACTCTACACTTTATACCCTACACTGTATACCCTACACTCTATACTCTACACTCTATACCCTACACTCTATACCCTACACTCTATAGCCCAACACTCTGTACCGTACACTCTATACCCTACACTCTATACCCTACACTCTACACTCTATACCCTACACTCTATACCCTACACTCTAATCCCTACACTCTACACTCTATACCCTACACTCTATACCCTACACTCTATACCATACACTCTATACCCTACACTCTATACCCTACACTCTACACTCTATACCCTACACTCTACACTCTATACCCTACACTCTATACCCTACACTCTATACCCTACACTCTATACCCTACACTCTACACTCTATACCCTACACATTATACCATACACTCTATACCCTACACTCTACATTCTATACCCTACACTCTACACCCTACACTCTATACCCTACACTTTATACCCTACACTCTACACTCTATAACCTACACTCTATACCCTACACTCTACACCCTACACTCTATACCTACACTCTATACCCTACACTCTACACTCTATACCCTACACTCTATACCCTACACTCTATACCCTACACTCTACCCTCTACACTCTATACCCTACACTCTATACCATACACTCTATACCCTACACTCTATACCATACACTCTATACCCTACACTCTACACTCTATACCCTACACTCAATACCCTACACTCTAAACCCTACACTTTATACCCTACACTCTATACCCTACACTCTACACTCTATACCGTACACTCTATACCATACACTCTATACCCTACACTCTATACCCTACACTCTATACCCTACACTCTACACTCTATACCCTACACTCTATACCATACACTCTAAACCCTACACTCTATACCCTACACTCTATACCCTAAACTCTACACTCTATACCCTACACTCTACACTCTATACCCTACACTCTATACCCTACACTCTATACCCTACACTCTATACCCTACACTCTATACCCTACACTCTACACTTTATACCCTACACTGTATACCCTACACTCTATACCCTACACTCTATACCCTACACTCTATAGCCCAACACTCTATACCGTACACTCTATACCCTACACTCTATACCCTACACTCTACCCTCTACACTCTATACCCTACACTTTATACCATACACTCTATACCCTACACTCTATACCATACACTCTATACCCTACACTCTACACTCTATACCCTACACTCAATACCCTACACTCTAAACCCTACACTCTATACCCTACACTATACACTCTATACCCTACACTCTACACCATACACTCTATACCCTACATTCTACACTCTATACCCTACAATCTATACCCTACACTTTATACCCTACACTCTACACTATATACCGTACACTCTATACCATACACTCTATACCCTACACTCTATACCCTACACTCTATACCCTACACTCTACACTCTATACCCTACACTCTATACCATACACTCTAAACCCTACACTCTATACCCTACACTCTATACCCTAAACTCTACACTCTATACCCTAAACTCTACACTCTATACCCTACACTCTATACCCTACACTCTATACCCTACACTCTATACCCTACACTCTATACCCTACACTCTATACCCTACACTGTATACCCTACACTCTATACCCTACACTCTATACCCTACACTCTATAGCCCAACACTCTATACCGTACACTCTATACCCTACACTCTATACCCTACACTCTATACTCTACACTCTATACCCTACACTCTATACCATACACTCTATACCCTACACTACACTCTATTCCCTACACTCTATACCATACACTCTATACCCTACACTCTATACCCTACACTCTATACCCTACACTATACACTCTATACCCTACACTCTACACTCTATACCATACACTCTATACCCTAAACTCCATACCCTACACTCTACACTCTATACCCTACACTCTATACCCTACACTCTATACCATACACTCTATACCCTACACTCTACACTCTATACCCTACACTCAATACCCTACACTCTAAACCCTACACTCTATACCCTACACTATACACTCTATACCCTACACTCTACACCATACACTCTATACCCTACACTCTATACCCTACATTCTACACTCTATACCCTACAATCTATACCCTACACTTTATGCCCTACACTCTATACCCTACACTCTTCACTCTATACCCTACACTCTATACCCTACACTCTATACCCTACACTCTATACCCTACACTCTACACTTTATACCCTACACTGTATACCCTACACTCTATACTCTACACTCTATACCCTACACTCTATACCCTACACTCTATAGCCCAACACTCTGTACCGTACACTCTATACCCTACACTCTATACCCTACACTCTACACTCTATACCCTACACTCTATACCCTACACTCTAATCCCTACACTCTACACTCTACACCCTACACTCTATACCCTACACTCTATACCATACACTCTATACCCTACACTCTATACCCTACACTCTACACTCTATACCCTACACTCTACACTCTATACCCTACACTCTATACCCTACACTCTATACCCTACACTCTATACCCTACACTCTACACTCTATACCCTACACATTATACCATACACTCTATACCCTACACTCTACATTCTATACCCTACACTCTACACCCTACACTCTATACCCTACACTTTATACCCTACACTCTACACTCTATAACCTACACTCTATACCCTACACTCTACACCCTACACTCTATACCTACACTCTATACCCTACACTCTACACTCTATACCCTACACTCTATACCCTACACTCTATACCCTACACTCTACCCTCTACACTCTATACCCTACACTCTATACCATACACTCTATACCCTAC
The DNA here is from genome assembly GCF_032444005.1 of Ranitomeya imitator. Classification (NCBI taxonomy): domain Eukaryota; kingdom Metazoa; phylum Chordata; class Amphibia; order Anura; family Dendrobatidae; genus Ranitomeya; species Ranitomeya imitator. Next base: position 1,181,385 of record NW_027193402.1, read on the forward strand.
ACTCTACACTCTATACCTTACACTCTATACCCTACACTCTATACCATACACTCTATACCCTACACTCTATACCCTACACTCTACACTCTATACCCTACACTCTACACTCTATACCCTACACTCTATACTCTATACCCTACACTCTATACCCTACACTCTACACTCTGTACCCTACACTCTACACCCTACATTCTATACCCTACACTTTATACCCTACACTCTACACTCTATACCCTACACTCTATACCCTACACTCTATACCCTACACTCTATACCCTACACTCTATACCCTACACTCTACACTCTATACCCTACACTCTATACCCTACACTCTATACCCTACACTCTACCCTCTACACTCTATACCCTACACTCTATACCATACACTCTATACCCTACACTCTACATTCTATTCCCTACACTCTATACCATACACTCTATACCCTACACTCTATACCCTACACTCTATACCCTACACTCTACACCATACACTCTATACCCTAAACTCTATACCCTACACTCTATACCCTACACTCTATACCCTACACTCTACACTCTATACCCTACACTCTATACCATACACTCTATACCCTACACTCTATACCATACACTCTATACCCTACACTCTATACCCTACACTATACACTCTATAACCTACACTCTACACCATACACTCTATACCCTATACAATACACTCTATACCCTACAATCTATACCCTACACTCTATACCCTACACTGTACACTCTATACCGTACACTCTATACCATACACTCCATACCCTACACTCTATATCCTACACTCTATACCCTACACTCTACACTCTATACCCTACACTCTATACCATACACTCTAAACCCTACACTCTATACCCTACACTCTATACCCTAAACTCTACACTCTATACCCTACACTCTACACTCTACACTCTATACCCTACACTCTATACCCTCCTACACTCTATACCCTACACTCTACACTTTATACCCTACACTGTATACCCTACACTCTATACCCTACACTCTATACCCTATACTCTATACCCTACACTCTATTGCCCAACACTCTATACCGTACACTCTATACCCTACACTCTATACCCTACACTCTACACTCTATACAATACACTCTATACCCTACACTCTAATCCCTACACTCTACACTCTATACCCTACACTCTATACCCTACACTCTATACCATACACTCTATACCCTACACTCTATACCCTACACTCTACACTCTATAGCCTACACTCTACACTCTACACTCTATACCCTACACTCTATACCCTACACTCTACACTCTATACAATACACTCTATACCCTACACTCTAATCCCTACACTCTACACTCTATACCCTACACTCTATACCCTACACTCTATACCATACACTCTATACCCTACACTCTATACCCTACACTCTACACTCTATAGCCTACACTCTACACTCTACACTCTATACCCTACACATTATACCATACACTCTATACCCTACACTCTACACAATATACCCTACACTCTACACCCTACACTCTATACCCTACACTCTATACCCTACACTCTACAATCTATACCCTACACTCTATACCATGCACTCTACACCCTACACTCTATACCATACACTCTATACCCTACACTCTACACTCTATACCCTACACTCTATACCCTACACTCTACACTCTATACCCTACACTCTATACCCTACAATCTATACCCTACACAATATACCCTACACTCTATACCCTACACTCTACACTCTATATCCTACACTCTACACTCTATACCCTACACTCTATACCCTACACTCTATACCCTACACTCTATACCCTACACTCTACACTCTATACCCTACACTCTATAACATACACTCTATACCCTACAATCTATACCATACACTCTATACCATACACTCTATACCCTACACTCTATACCCTACACTCTACACCCTACACTCTATACCCTGCAATCTATACCATACACTCTATACCCTACACTCTATATCATACACTCTATACCCTACACTCTACACTCTATACCCCACACTCTACACTCTATACCCTACACTCTACACCCTACACTCTATATTATACACTCTATTCCATACACTCTATACCCTACACTCTACACTCTAAAATCCATACCCTACTCTCTACATTCTATACCTTACACTCTATACCAAACACTCTATACCCTACACTATAAACCATACACTCTATATCATACACTCTATACCGTACACTCTATACCATACACTCTATACCCTACACTCTATACCCTACACTCTACACTCTGTACCCTACACTCTATACTATACACTCTACACCCTACACTCTATACCATACACTCTATACCCTACACTCTACACTCTATACCATACACTCTATACTGTACACTCTATACCATACACTCTACACCCTACACTCTATACCATGCACTCTATACCCTACACTCTACACTCTATACCCTACACTCTATACCCTACAATCTATACCCTACACCCTACGCTCTATACCCTACACTCTATACCCTACTCTCTACACTCTATACCGTACACTATATTCCATACACTCTATTCCATACACTCTATACCCTGCACTCTATACCCTACACTATACACTCTATACCCTACACTCTACACCATACACTCTATACCCTATACTCTATACACTACACTCTACATTCTATACCCTACAATCTATACCCAACACTCTATACCCTACACTCTATACCATACACTCTATACCCTACACTCTATACCCTACACTCTACACCCTACACTCTATACCCTACACTCTAATCCCTACACTCTACACTGTATACCATACACTCTATACCCTACACTATATACCCTACACTCTATACCCTACACTCTACACCATACACTATATACCCTACACTCTATACCCTACACTCTACACTCTATACCCAACACTCTATACTCTACACTCTATACCCTACACTCTATACCATACACTCCATACCCTACACTCTACACTCTATACCCTACACTCTACTCTTTATACCCTACACTCTATACCCTACACTCTACACTCTATACCCTACACTCTACACTCTATACCCTACAATCTATACCCTACTCTATACCATACACTCTATACCCTACACTCTACACTCTATACCCTACACTCTACACTCTACACTCTATACCCTACACTCTATACCCTACACTCTATACTCTATACCCTACACTATATACCCTACACTCTACACACTATACCCTACACTCTATACCCTACACTCTGTACCCTGCACTCTACACCCTACACTCTATACCCTACACATTATACCATACACTCTATACCCTACGCTCTACACTCTATACCCTACACTCTACACCCTAGACTCTATACCCTACACTTTATACCCTACACTCTACACTCTATACCCTACACTCTATACCCTACACTCTACACCCTACACTCTATACCCTACACTCTACACTCTATACCCTACACTCTATACCATACACTCTACACCCTACACTCTATACCATACACTCTATACCCTGCACTCTACACTCTATACCCTACACTCCATACCCTACACTCTACACTCTATACCCTACACTCTATACCCTACACTATATACCCTACACTCTATACCCTACACTCTACACTCTATATCCTACACTCTACACTCTATACCCTACACTCTATAACATACACTCTAAACCCTACACTCTATACCCTACACTCTACACTTTATACCCTACACTCTATACCCTACACTCTATACCCTACACTCTATACCCTACACTCTACACTCTATACCCTACACTCTATAACATACACTCTATACCCTACACTCTATACCTTACACTCTCCACTCTACACCCTACACTCTACACTCTATACCCTACACTCTATACCCTACACTCTACACTTTATACCCTACACTCTATACCCTACACTCTATACCCTACACTCTATACCCTAAACTCTACACTCTGTACCCTACACTCTATACCCTACACTATATACTCTATACCCTACACTCTATACCCTACAATCTATACCCTACACTCTATACCCTACACTCTATACCCTACACTCTATATCCCAACACTCTATACCCTACACTGTATACCCTACACTCTACACTCTATACCCTACACTATACACTCTATACCTACACTCTATACCATACAATCTACACTCTATACCCTACACTCTATATCATACACTATATACCCTACACTCTATACCCCACACTCTACACTCTATACCCTACACTCTACACCCTACACTCTATACCATACTCTCTATTCCATACACTCTATACCATACACTCTATACCCTACACTCAACACTCTACAATCTATATCCTACTCTCTACACTGTATACCTTACACTCTATACCAAACACTATATACCATACACAATATATCATACACTCTGTACCCTACACTCTATACCATACACTCTATACCCTACACTCTATACCCTACACTCTACACTCTATACCCTACACTCTACACTCTATACCCTACACTCTATACCCTACACTCTATACTCTATACCCTACACTCTATACCCTACACTCTACACTCTATACCCTACACATTATACCATACACTCTATACCCTACACTCTACACCCTACACTCTACACCCTACACTCTATACCCTACACTTTATACCCTACACTCTATACCCTACACTCTATTCCCTACACTCTACACCCAACACTCTATACCCTACACTCTATACCCTACACTCTACACTCTATACCCTACACTCTATACCCTACACTCTATACCCTACACTCTACCCTCTACACTCTATACCCTACACTCTATACCATACACTCTATACCCTACACTCTATACCATACACTCTATACCCTACACTCTACACTCTATACCCTACACTCAATACCCTACACTCTAAACCCTACACTCTATACCCTACACTATACACTCTATACCCTACACTCTATACCATACACTCTATACCCTATACTCTATACCCTACATTCTACACTCTATACCCTACACTCTAAACCCTACACTCTATACCCTACACTCTATACCCTACACTCTATACCCTACACTCTATACCCTACACTCTACACTTTATACCCTACACTGTATACCCTACACTCTATAGCCCAACACTCTATACCGTACACTCTATACCCTACACTCTATACCCTACACTCTACACTCTATACCCTACACTCTATACCCTACACTCTACACTCTATACCCTACACTCTATACCCTACACTCTATACCATACACTCTATACCCTACACTCTATACCCTACACTCTACACTCTATACCCTACACTCTACACTCTATACCCTACACTCTATACCCTACACTATATACTCTATACCCTACACTCTATACCCTACACTCTACACCCTACACTCTACACTTCATACCCTACACACTATACCCTACTTTCTACAATCTATACCCTACACTCTACACTCTATACCCTACACTCTATACCCTACAATCTATACCATACACTCTATACCATACACTCTATACCCTACACTCTGTACCCTACACTCTACACCCTACACTCTATACCCTGCAATCTATACCATACACTCTATACCCTACACTCTATATCATACACTCTATACCCTACACTCTACACCCTACACTCTATATTATACACTCTATTCCATACACTCTATACCCTACACTCTATACCCTACACTCTACACTCTAAAATCTAGACCCTACTCTCTACACTCTATACCTTACACTCTATACCAAACACTCTATACCCAACACAATATACCATAAACTCTATATCATACACTCTATACCGTACACTCTATACCATACACTCTATACCCTACACTCTATACCCTACACTCTACACTCTGTACCCTACACTCTATACTATACACTCTACACCCTACACTCTATACCATACACTCTATACCCTACACTCTATACCATACACTCTATACTGTACACTCTATACCATACACTCTACACCCTACACTCTATACCATGCACTCTATACCCTACACTCTACACTCTATACCCTACACTCTATACCCTACAATCTATACCCTACACCCTACGCTCTATACCCTACACTCTATACCCTACTCTCTACACTCTATACCGTACACTATATTCCATACACTCTATTCCATACACTCTATACCCTGCACTCTATACCCTACACTATACACTCTATACCCTACACTCTACACCATACACTCTATACCCTATACTCTATACACTACACTCTACATTCTATACCCTACAATCTATACCCAACACTCTATACCCTACACTCTATACCATACACTCTATACCCTACACTCTATACCCTACACTCTACACCCTACACTCTATACCCTACACTCTAATCCCTACACTCTACACTGTATACCATACACTCTATACCCTACACTATATACCCTACACTCTATACCCTACACTCTACACTCTATACCCAACACTCTATACTCTACACTCTATACCCTACACTCTATACCATACACTCCATACCCTACACTCTACACTCTATTCCCTACACTCTACACTCTATACCCTACACTCTATACCCTACTCTATACCATACACTCTATACCCTACACTCTATACCCTACACTCTATACCCTACACTCTACACTCTACACTCTATACCCTACACTCTATACCCTACACTCTATACTCTATACCCTACACTATATACCCTACACTCTACACTCTATACCCTACACTCTATACCCTACACTCTGTACCCTACACTCTACACCCTACACTCTATACCCTACACATTATACCATACACTCTATACCCTACACTCTACACTCTATACCCTACACTCTACACCCTAGACTCTATACCCTACACTTTATACCCTAGACTCTATACCCTACACTTTATACCCTACACTCTACACTCTATACCCTACACTCTATACCCTACACTCTACACCCTACACTCTATACCCTACACTCTACACTCTATACCCTACACTCTATACCATACACTCTACACCCTACACTCTATACCATACACTCTATACCCTACACTCTACACTCTATACCCTACACTCTATACCCTACACTCTACACTCTATACCCTACACTCTATACCCTACACTCTATACCCTACACTATATACCCTACACTCTATACCCTACACTCTACACTCTATATCCTACACTCTATACCCTACACTCTATAACATACACTCTAAACCCTACACTCTATACCCTACACTCTACACTTTATACCCTACACTCTATACCCTACACTCTATACCCTACACTCTATACCCTACACTCTACACCCTACACTCTATACCCTACACTCTATACCCTACACTCTACACTCTATACCCTACACTCTATACCCTACACTCTATACCCTACACTCTACCCTCTACACTCTTTACCCTACACTCTATACCATACACTCTACACTCTATTCCCTACACTCTATACCATACACTCTATACCCTACACTCTATACCCTACACTCTATACCCTACACTCTATACTCTACACTCTATACCCTACACTCTATACCATATACTCTATACCCTACACTCTACACTCTATTCCCTACACTCTATACCATACACTCTATACCCTACACTCTATACCCTACACTCTATACCCTACACTCTACACCATACACTCTATACCCTAAACACTATACCCTACACTCTACACTCTATACCCTACACTCTATACCCTACACTCTACACTCTACACCCTACACTCTATACCATACACTCTATACCCTACACTCTATACCATACACTCTATACCCTACACTCTATACCCTACACTATACACTCTATACCCTACAATCTATACCCTACACTCTATACCCTACACTGTACACTCTATACCGTACACTCTATACCATACACTCTATACCCTACACTCTATATCCTACACTCTATACCCTACACTCTACACTTTATACCCTACACTCTATACCATACACTCTAAACCCTACACTCTATACCCTACACTCTATACCCTAAACTCTACACTCTATACCCTACACTCTACACTCTACACTCTATACCCTACACTCTATACCCTACACTCTATACCCTACTCTCTATACCCTACACTCTACACTTTATACCCTACACTCTACACTCTACACTCTATACCCTACACTCTATACCCTACACTCTATACCCTATACTCTATACCCTACACTCTATAGCCCAACACTCTATAACGTACACTCTATACCCTACACTCTATACCCTACACTCTACACTCTATACAATACACTCTATAGCCTACACTCTAATCCCTACACTCTACACTCTATACCCTACACTCTATACCATACACTCTATACCCTACAGTCTATACCCTACACTCTACACTCTATACCCTACACTCTACACTCTACACTCTATACCCTACACTCTATACCCTACACTCTATACTCTATACCCTACACTATATAACCTACACTCTACACTCTATACCCTACACTCTATACCCTACACTCTATACCCTACACTCTATACCCTACACTCTACACCCTACACTCTATACCCTACACATTATACCATACACTCTATACCCTACACTCTACACTCTATACCCTACACTCTACACCCTACACTCTATACCCTACACTCTATGCCCTACACTCTACACCCTACACTCTATACCATGCACTCTACACCCTACACTCTATACCATACACTCTATACCCTACACTCTACACTCTATACCCTACACTCTATACCCTACACTCTATACCCTACACTCTATACCCTACACTCTACACTCTATACCCTACACTCTATACCCTACACTCTATACCCTACACTCTATACTCTACACTCTATACCCTACACTCTATACCATATACTCTATACCCTACACTCTACACTCTATTCCCTACACTCTATACCATACACTCTATACCCTACACTCTATACCCTACACTCTATACCCTACACTCTACACCATACACTCTATACCCTAAACACTATACCCTACACTCTACACTCTATACCCTACACTCTATACCCTACACTCTACACTCTACACCCTACACTCTATACCATACACTCTATACCCTACACTCTATACCATACACTCTATACCCTACACTCTATACCCTACACTATACACTCTATACCCTACAATCTATACCCTACACTCTATACCCTACACTGTACACTCTATACCGTACACTCTATACCATACACTCTATACCCTACACTCTATATCCTACACTCTATACCCTACACTCTACACTTTATACCCTACACTCTATACCATACACTCTAAACCCTACACTCTATACCCTACACTCTATACCCTAAACTCTACACTCTATACCCTACACTCTACACTCTACACTCTATACCCTACACTCTATACCCTACACTCTATACCCTACTCTCTATACCCTACACTCTACACTTTATACCCTACACTCTACACTCTACACTCTATACCCTACACTCTATACCCTACACTCTATACCCTATACTCTATACCCTACACTCTATAGCCCAACACTCTATAACGTACACTCTATACCCTACACTCTATACCCTACACTCTACACTCTATACAATACACTCTATAGCCTACACTCTAATCCCTACACTCTACACTCTATACCCTACACTCTATACCATACACTCTATACCCTACAGTCTATACCCTACACTCTACACTCTATACCCTACACTCTACACTCTACACTCTATACCCTACACTCTATACCCTACACTCTATACTCTATACCCTACACTATATAACCTACACTCTACACTCTATACCCTACACTCTATACCCTACACTCTATACCCTACACTCTATACCCTACACTCTACACCCTACACTCTATACCCTACACATTATACCATACACTCTATACCCTACACTCTACACTCTATACCCTACACTCTACACCCTACACTCTATACCCTACACTCTATGCCCTACACTCTACACCCTACACTCTATACCATGCACTCTACACCCTACACTCTATACCATACACTCTATACCCTACACTCTACACTCTATACCCTACACTCTATACCCTACACTCTATACCCTACACTCTATACCCTACACTCTACACTCTATACCCTACACTCTATAACATACACTCTATACCCTACACTCTATACCTTACACTCTATACCTTACACTCTCCACTCTACACCCTACACTCTATACCCTACACTCTATACCCTACACTCTACACTTTATACCCTACACTCTATACCCTACACTCGATACCCTACACTCTATACCCTAAACTCTACACTCTATAACCTACACTCTATACCCTACACTATATACTCTATACCCTACACTCTATACCCTACACTCTACACCCTACACTCTATACCCTACACTCTACACTCTATACCCTACACTCCTTACCATGCACTCTACACCCTACACTCTATACCATACACTCTATACCCTAAACTCTACACTCTATACCCTACACTCTATACCCTACACTATATACTCTATACCCTACACTCTATACCCTACACTCTATACCCTAAAATCTATACACTACACTCTATACCCTACACTCTATACCCTACACTCTATATCCCAACACTCTATACCCTACACTCTATACCCTACACTCTACACTCTATACCCTACACTATACACTCTATACCCTACACTCTATACCATACAATCTACACTCTATACCCTACACTCTATACCCTACACTCTACACTCTATACCCTACACACTATACCCTACTTTCTACACTCTATACCGTACACTCTACACTCTATACCATACACTCTATACCATACACTCTATACCCTACACACTATACCCTACTTTCTACACTCTATACCCTACACTCTACACCCTACACTCTATAACATACACTCTATACCCTACGCTCTATACCTTACACTCTATACCCTACACTCTCCACTCTACACCCTACACTCTACACTCTATACCCTACACTCTATACCCTACACTCTACACTATATACCCTACACTCTATACCCTACACTCTATACCCTCCACTCTATACCCTACACTCTACACTCTATACCCTACACTCTATACCCTATACTATATACTCTATACCCTACACTCTATACCCTACAATCTATACCCTACACTCTATACCCGACAATCTATACCCTACACTCTATATCCCAACACTCTATACCCTACACTCTATACCCTACACTCTACACTCTATACCCTACACTATACACTCTATAACCTACACTCTATACCATACAATCTACACTCTATACCCTACACTCTATACCCTACACTCTACACTATATACCCTACACACTATACCCTACTTTCTACACTCTATACCCTACACTCTACACTCTATACCATACACTCTATACCCTACACTCTATACCCTACACTCTATACCCTACACTCTATAACCTACACTTTATACCCTACACTCTACACTCTATATCCTACACTCTACACTCTATACCCTACACTCTATAACATACACTCTAAACCCTACATTCTATACCCTACACTCTACACTTTATACCCTACACTCTATACCCTACACTCTATACCCTACACTCTACACTCTATACCCTACACTCTATAACATACACTCTATACCCTACACTCTATACCTTACACTCTATACCCTACACTCTACACCCTACACTCTACACTCTATACCCTACACTCTATACCCTACACTCTATACCCTACACTCTATACCCTACACTCTACACTTTATACCCTACACTCTATACCCTACACTCTATACCCTACACTCTATACCCTACACTCTACACTCTATACCCTACACTCTATACCCTACACTATATACTCTATACCCTACACTCTATATCCTACACTCTATACCCTACAATCTATACCCTACACTCTATACCCTACACTCTATACCCTACACTCTATATCCCAACACTATATACCCTACACTTTATACCCTACACTCTACACTCTATATCCTACACTCTACACTCTATACCCTACACTCTATAACATACACTCTAAACCCTACACTCTACACCCTACACTCTACACTTTATACCCTACACTCTATACCCTACACTCTATACCCTACACTCTATACCCTACACTCTATACCCTACACTCTATACCCTACACTCTACACTCTATACCCTACACTCTATAACATACACTCTATACCCTACACTCTATACCTTACACTCTATACCTTACACTCTACACCCTACACTCTACACTCTATACCCTACACTCTATACCCTACACTCTATACCCTACACTCTATACCCTACACTCTATACCCTACACTCTACACTTTATACCCTACACTCTATACCCTACACTCTATACCCTACACTCTATACCCTACACTCTACACTCTATACCCTACACTCTATACCCTACACTATATACTCTATACCCTACACTCTATACCCTACACTCTATACCCTACAATCTATACCCTACACTCTATACCCTACACTCTATACCCTACACTCTATATCCCAACACTCTATACCCTACACTCTACACCCTACACTATACACTCTATACCCTACACTCTATACCATACAATCTACACTCTATACCCTACACTCTATACCCTACACTCTACACTTCATACCCTACACTCTATACCCTACAATCTATACCATACACTCTATACCATACACTCTATACCCTACACTCTACACTCTATACCCTACACTCTACTCTTTATACCCTACACTCTATACCCTACACTCTACACTCTACACTCTATACCCTACACTCTATACCCTACTCTATACCATACACTCTATACCCTACACTCTATACCATACACTCTATACCCTACACTCTATACCCTACACTCTACACTCTATACCCTACACTCTATACCATACACTCTACACCCTACACTGTATACCATACACTCTATACCCTACACTCTACACTCTATACCCTACACTCTATACCCTACACTCTACACTCTATACCCTACACTCTATACCCTACACTCTATACCCTACACTCTATACCCTACACTATATACCCTACACTCTATACCCTACACTCTACACTCTATATCCTACACTCTATACCCTACACTCTATAACATACACTCTAAACCCTACACTCTATACCCTACACTCTACACTCTATACCCTACACTCTATACCCTACACTCTACACTCTATACCCTACACTCTATACCCTACACTCTATACCCTACACTCTACCCTCTACACTCTATACCCTACACTCTATACCATACACTCTATACCCTACATTCTACATTCTATTCCCTACACTCTATACCATACACTCTATACCCTACACTCTATACCCTACACTCTATACCCTACACTCTATACTCTACACTCTATACCCTACACTCTATACCATATACTCTATACCCTACACTCTACACTCTATTCCCTACACTCTATACCATACACTCTATACCCTACACTCTATACCCTACACTCTATACCCTACACTCTACACCATACACTCTATACCCTAAACACTATACCCTACACTCTACACTCTATACCCTACACTCTATACCCTACACTCTACACTCTACACCCTACACTCTATACCATACACTCTATACCCTACACTCTATACCATACACTCTATACCCTACACTCTATACCCTACACTATACACCCTATACCCTACAATCTATACCCTACACTCTATACCCTACACTGTACACTCTATACCGTACACTCTATACCATACACTCTATACCCTACACTCTATATCCTACACTCTATACCCTACACTCTACACTTTATACCCTACACTCTATACCATACACTCTAAACCCTACACTCTATACCCTACACTCTATACCCTAAACTCTACACTCTATACCCTACACTCTACACTCTACACTCTATACCCTACACTCTATACCCTACACTCTATACCCTACTCTCTATACCCTACACTCTACACTTTATACCCTACACTGTATACCCTACACTCTATACCCTACACTCTATACCCTATACTCTATACCCTACACTCTATAGCCCAACACTCTATACCGTACACTCTATACCCTACACTCTATACCCTACACTCTACACTCTATACAATACACTCTATAGCCTACACTCTAATCCCTACACTCTACACTCTATACCCTACACTCTATACCCTAAACTCTACACTCTATACCCTACACTCTACACTCTACACTCTATACCCTACACTCTATACCCTACACTCTATACCCTACTCTCTATACCCTACACTCTACACTTTATACCCTACACTGTATACCCTACACTCTATACCCTACACTCTATACCCTACACTCTATATCCTACACTCTATACCCTACACTCTATACCCTACACTCTACACCCTACACTCTATACCCTACACATTATACCATACACTCTATACCCTACACTCTACACCCTACACTCTATACCCTACACTTTATACCCTACACTCTACACTCTATACCCTACACTCTATACCCTACACTCTACACCTTACACTCTATACCCTACACTCTATACCCTACACTCTACACTCTATACCCTACACTCTATACCCTACACTCTATACCCTACACTCTACCCTCTACACTCTATACCCTACACTTTATACCATACACTCTATACCCTACACTCTATACCATACACTCTATACCCTACACTCTACACTCTATACCCTACACTCAATACCCTACACTCTAAACCCTACACTCTATACCCTACACTATACACTCTATACCCTACACTCTACACCATACACTCTATACAGAGTGTAGGTTGTAGAGTGTAGGGTATAAAGTGTAGGGTATAGAGTGTAGGGTGTAGAGTGTAGGGTATAGAGTGTAGAGTGTAGGGTATAGAGTGTATGGTATAATGTGTAGGGTATAGAGTGTAGGGTGTAGAGTGTAGGGTATAGAGTGTAGGGTATAGAGTGTAGGATATAGAGTGTAGGGTATAGAGTGTAGAGTGTAGGTTCTATAGTGTAGGGTATAGAGTATAGAGTGTAGGGTATAGAGTGTAGGGTATAGAGTGTAGAGTCACGATTCCCCTGACCGCTGTCACCACTGGGTCAGGATTCACACCGTGACCGTCACCCCTACGTCACGGATCAGGGTGACTTTAGGCCAACAGACGGCTATCACATGTGCAGGGGGCTTATCTTAGTTATCCCTCCACTGCTAACAATGTGATGAAAAAACCACACACAAGGCTATTGACCTCTTAGTTTACAGCAGGGGCTTATTCTAGGTATCCCACTGCTTTTCTATATACCACGAACTGCAGGGATTTATGTATATCCCGCTTACAGTTCCACTTAACACTTGCAGCTCTCTGGCGCCCCCCTTACTCTCAGGTCAGATTAGGTACTGCACCTGGGGTAATTAGTCGCCAGAAAGGCTGCCTGCTATGTACTGGCTATTGGGCACGCTGCAGCGACGCGATAACTACTCCCACACAGGCAGGAACAATAATTATCAAACCCGCAGTTGCTTCAGCATAATCCAACCGTCAGCGCACTTTCGCTGCCACCAGCTTCGATTAAACGGGTCCGAAGCTAACCCAACTCAACAGTAACAGTAGCGAATTTTCCCTTCAAGAGACTTAGGGTACAGTTTAGAGCAGGAGAACGAACTAATATATAATAGTATATCCCATTCAAAATAACTAGGCAGTGCGTTATCAAAAATAGTTTATAAAGATGTTATACATGAGACAATTGCAAATATGTACAAGGGTAATTATAACATAAAGGGAATAAATGAGAATAGATAACACTCACATATTAAAAGCATTGCAGGCATCCAGGCTAGTGCAGTTTCCATACATCCCAGTCCATGGGATGTACCAGCTCTTCCAGGACAATAGGACAAAGCAGTCCAGAAGGAGAAATCAGCAAAAAGTGTGGCACCCGGGCTTATTCCTGAAACTGCTGGAGAGTGGAATAGGAGGAAAGACCTACGATGTCATCAAAAGCTCCTACACCGAGAACAGCTGCAGCGTGAGTGTGAGCGGCAAAAGAACGGCTTTTTTCCAGCAGAGCCGCGGAGTAAGACAAGGCTGCAGCCTAAGCCCAACGCTCTTCAACATCTACATCAACGAGCTGGCTACCGCCCTGGAATCCTCCTCAGCACCAGGTCTCACCCTCCACGACGCCCAGGTGAAATTCCTGCTGTATGCAGATGACCTGCTGCTGCTGTCACCAACCGAGAAAGGCCTCCAGGACAACCTGAAAATCCTAGAGAAATTCAGCTCCACCTGGGCCCTACCGGTCAACCTAAAGAAAACCAACACCATGGTGTTCCAGAGGAGAAAGAGAAGATCAGACCAACACCCATCATTTATCCTCAACAACTGCGACCTCACAGGAACGGACAAATATACCTACCTGGGCCTAGAGATTCACCGGTCAGGGAGCTTCAAACAAGCCATAGAGACCCTGAAAGACAAGGCCTGCAAAACCTTCTATGCCATCCGAAGGACACTCTACCATCTGAAGCCACCAGTGAGGGTCTGGCTAAAAATCTTCGACTCCATCATCGCCCCAATCCTCCTGTATGGCAGCGAAGTCTGGGGTCCTCACACCTACCCAGACTGGTCAAAGTGGGATTCCAGTCCAACAGAAATATTCCACCTGGAATTCTGCAAGCACCTTCTCCAGGTCCATCGGACCACCTCCAACAGTGCTTGTCGGGCCGAGCTGGGCAGATTCCCTCTACACCTAACAGTTCTAAAGAGGGCGCTGTCATTCCGGGCTCACCTGCATAGGAGCAATCCAAGCTCCCATCACCATAAAGCCCTGATACATGAAGGTGAAACAGAAAAACCAGAACCCCCGGAACAGCCCAGCCAAACCCAACCGGAGCAGAACACCAATCACAACAACCTGACAAAAGCCGGAATTAGGAAGATGGCAGATGAAGGCCAGGAGAGGTATGTCAGTGACTGGAAGAAGGATATCATCAGCTCACAGAAACTGACCATGTACCGAGCCTACAGAGAGACTACAGACTGGCCCCATATCTGGAGAAACTCCCGGACCCCAGAGACCGCCAGATCCTGAGCCGATATAGACTCAGTGCCCACAGTCTGGCCATCGAATGTGGCCGACACAGGCAGAGCTACAAGCCCAGGGAGGAAAGACTGTGCCAACACTGTGATCAGGAGGCCATAGAGGACGAAACCCACTTCCTGCTACACTGCTCCAAATACTCAGCAGTGAGGGACACTCACTTCAGGAGACTCTCACATCTCTTCCCAGACTTCATCACCATGAAGGAGGAAGAGAAAACATATATCTTGCTGGGAGAAGAAGAGAGAGCAGTGGAGATAGCAGCGCGGTATGTGAGCGAATGTCATAGACTGCGAGAAAGAGAACTATGATGCCATGGACTATAGCCCCCAACCTGGACCTGCCCCATCCACCTCCCCTATGCCATGGACTATAGCCCCCAAACTGGACCTGCCCCATCCACCTCCCCTATGCCATGGACTATAGCCCCCACCCTGGATCTGCCCCATCCACCTCCCCTATGCCATGGACTATAGCCCCCACAATGGACCTGCCCCATCCACCTCCCCTATGCCATGGATTATAGCCCCCACCCTAGATCTGCCCCATCCACCTCCCCTATGCCATGGACTATAGCCCCAACCCTTGATCTGCCCCCATCCACCTCCCCTATGCCATGGACTATAGCCCCCACAATGGACCTGCCCCATCCATCTCCCCTATGCCATGGATTATAGCCCCCACCCTAGATCTGCCCCATCCACCTCCCCTACAGCTCCTACCCAACATCCCCACAGTCCCTATCCCTATTGCCTCTATACACTTGCTTTGGCAAAACTGATGTGTATTTGGTCCTGCCAATAAAGCTTCTTTGAATCTTGAATCTTGAGTGTAGAGTGTAGGGTATAGAGTGTAGAGTGTAGGGTATAGAGTGTAGGGTATAGAGTGTATGGTATAGAGTGTAAGGTATAGAGTGTAGGGTATAGAGTGTAGAGTGTAGGGATTAGAGTGTAGGGTATTGAGTGTATTGTATAGAGTGTAGAGTGTAGGGTATAGAGTGTAGGGTATAGAGTGTACGGTATAGAGTGTTGGGCTATAGAGTGTAGGGTATAGAGTATAGGGTATAGAGTGTAGGGTATAGAGTGTAGGGTATACAGTGTAGGGTATAAAGTGTAGAGTGTAGGGTATAGAGTGTAGGGTATAGAGTGTAGGGTATAGAGTGTAGGGTATAGAGTGTAGAGTGTAGGGTATAGAGTGTAGAGTTTAGGGTATAGAGTGTAGGGTATAGAGTGTAGGGTTTAGAGTGTATGGTATAGAGTGTAGGGTATAGAGTGTAGAGTGTAGGGTATAGAGTGTAGGATATAGAGTGTAGGGTATAGAGTGTATGGTATAGAGTGTACGGTATAGAGTGTACAGTGTAGGGTATAGAGTGTAGGGTAAAGATTGTAGGGTATAGAGTGTATTGTATAGGGTATAGAGTGTATGGTGTAGAGTGTAGGGTATAGAGTGTATAGTGTAGGGTATAGAGTGTAGGGTATAGACTGTATGGTATAGAGTGTAGGGTATAGAGTGTATGGTATAGAGTGTAGGGTATAGAGTGTAGAGTGTAGGGTATAGAGTGTAGGGTATAGAGTGTAGAGTGTAGGGTATAGAGTTTAGGGTATAGAGTGTATGGTGTAGAGTGTAGGGTATAGAGTGTAGGGTATAGAGTGTAGGGTATAGAGTGTATGGTATAGAGTGTAGGGAATAGAGTGTAGAGTGTAGGGTATAGAGTATATGGTATAGAGTGTAGGGTATAGAGTATAGAGTGTAGGGTATAGAGTGTAGGGTATAGAGTGTAGGGTATAGAGTGTATGGTATAGAGTGTAGGGAATAGAGTGTAGAGTGTAGGGTATAGAGTGTATGGTATAGAGTGTAGGGTATAGAGTGTAGAGGGTAGAGGGTAGGGTATAGAGTATAGGGTATAGAGTGTAGGGTATAGAGTGTAGAGTGTAGGGTATAGAGTGTAGGGTATAGAGTGTAGGGTGTAGAGTGTAGGGTATAGAGTGTAGAGTGTAGGGTATAGAGTATAGGGTATAGAGTGTAGGGTATAGAGTGTAGGGTATATAGTGTAGAGTGTAGGTTATAGAGTGTAGGGTATAGAGTGTAGAGTGTAGGGTGTAGAGTGGAGAGTGTAGGGTATAGAGTGTAAGGTATAGAGTGTAGGGTATAGAGTGTATGGTATAGAGTGTAGAGTGTAGGGTATAGAGTGTAGAAAGTAGGGTATAGTGTGTAGGGTATAGAGTGTAGAGTGTAGGGTATAGAGTGTAGGGTATAGAGTGTAGATTGTATGGTATAGAGTGTAGGGTATAGAGTGTATAGTGTAGGGTATAGAGTGTAGAGTGTAGGGTATAGAGTGTAGGGTATAGAGTGTTGGGATATAGAGTGTAGGGTATAGAGTGTAGGGTATAGAGTGTAGTGTGTAGATTTTAGGGTATAGAGTGTAGGGTATAGAGTGTAGGGTATAGAGTATATAGTGTAGGGTATAGAGTGTAGGGTATAGAGTGTAGAGTTTAGGGTATAGAGTGTAGGGTATAGAGTGTAGGGTATAGAGTGTAGGGTATAAAGTGTAGAGTGTAGGGTATAGAGTGTAGGGTATAGAGTGTAGGGTGTAGAGTGGAGAGTGTAAGGTATAGAGTGTAAGGTATAGAGTGTAGGGTATAGAGTGTATGTTATAGAGTGTAGGGTATAGAGTGTAGAGTGTAGGGTATAGAGTGTAGGGTATAAAGTGTAGGGTATAGAGTGTAGGGTATAAAGTGTAGAGTGTAGGGTATAGAGTGTAGGGTATAGAGTGTAGAGTGTAGGATATAGAGTGTAGAGTGTAGGGTATAGAGTGTAGGGTATATAGTGTAGGGTATAGATTGTAGGGTATAGAGTGTAGAGTGTAGGGTATAGAGTGTAGGGTATAGAGTGTAGAGTGTAGGGTATAGAGTGTATGGTATAGAGTGTAGGGTGTAGAGTGCATGGTATAGAGTGTAGGGTATAGAGTGCAGAGTGTAGGTTATAGAGTGTAGGGTGTAGAGTGTAGGGTATAGAGTGTAGGGTGTAGAGTGTAGGGTATAAAGTGTAGGGTATAGAGTGTAGGGTGTAGAGTGTAGGGTATAGAGTGTAGAGTGTAGGGTATAGAGTGTATGGTATGATGTGTAGGGTATAGAGTGTAGGGTGTAGAGTGTAGGGTATAGAGTGTAGGGTATAGAGTGTAGGGTATAGAGTGTAGGGTATAGAGTGTAGAGTGTAGGTTATATAGTGTAGGGTATAGAGTATAGAGTGTAGGGTATAGAGTGTAGGGTATAGAGTGTAGAGTGTAGAGTGTAGGGTATAGAGTGTAGAGTGTAGGGTATAGAGTGTAGGGTATAGAGTGTATGGTATAGAGTGTAGGGTATAGAGTGTAGGGTATAGAGTGTAGGGATTAGAGTGTAGGGTATAGAGTGTATTGTATAGAGTGTAGAGTGTAGGGTATAGAGTGTAGGGTATAGAGTGTACGGTATAGAGTGTTGGGCTATAGAGTGTAGGGTATAGAGTATAGGGTATAGAGTGTAGGGTATAGAGTGTAGGGTATACAGTGTAGGGTATAAAGTGTAGAGTGTAGGGTATAGAGTGTAGGGTATAGAGTGTAGGGTATAGAGTGTAGGGTATAGAGTGTAGAGTGTAGAGTGTAGGGTATAGAGTGTAGAGTTTAGGGTATAGAGTGTAGGGTATAGAGTGTAGGGTTTAGAGTGTATGGTATAGAGTGTAGGGTATAGAGTGTAGAGTGTAGGGTATAGAGTGTAGGATATAGAGTGTAGGGTATAGAGTGTATGGTATAGAGTGTACTGTATAGAGTGTACAGTGTAGGGTATAGAGTGTAGGGTATAGATTGTAGGGTATAGAGTGTATTGTATAGGGTATAGAGTGTATGGTGTAGAGTGTAGGGTATAGAGTGTATAGTGTAGGGTATAGAGTGTAGGGTATAGAGTGTATGGTATAGAGTGTAGGGTATAGAGTGTATGGTATAGAGTGTAGGGTATAGAGTGTAGAGTGTAGGGTATAGAGTGTAGGGTATAGAGTGTAGAGTGTAGGGTATAGAGTTTAGGGTATAGAGTGTATGGTGTAGAGTGTAGGGTATAGAGGGTAGGGTATAGAGTGTAGGGTATAGAGTGTATGGTATAGAGTGTAGGGTATAGAGTATAGAGTGTAGGGTATAGAGTGTATGGTATAGAGTGTAGGGTATAGAGTGTAGAGGGTAGAGGGTAGGGTAAAGAGTGTAGGGTATAGAGTGTAGGGTATAGAGTGTAGAGTGTAGGGTATAGAGTGTAGGGTATAGAGTGTAGGGTGTAGAGTGTAGGGTATAGAGTGTAGGGTATAGAATGTAGAGTGTAGGGTATAAAGTGTAGGGTATAGAGTGTAGGGTGTAGAGTGTAGGGTATAGAGTGTAGAGTGTAGGGTATAGAGTGTATGGTATAATGTGTAGGGTATAGAGTGTAGAGTGTAGGGTATAGAGTGTAGGGTATAGAGTATATAGTGTAGGGTATAGAGTGTAGGGTATAGAGTGTAGAGTGTAGGGTATAGAGTGTAGAGTGTAGGGTATAGAGTGTAGGGTATAGAGTGTATGGTATAGAGTGTAGGGTATAGAGTGTAGGGTATAGAGTGTAGAGTGTAGGGTATAGAGTGTAGGGTATAGAGTGTAGAGTGTAGGGTATAGAGTGTAGGGTATAGAGTGTACGGTATAGAGTGTTGGGCTATAGAGTGTAGGGTATAGAGTGTAGGGTATAGAGTGTAGGGTATACAGTGTAGGGTATAAAGTGTAGAGTGTAGGGTATAGAGTGTAGGGTATAGAGTGTAGGGTATAGAGTGTAGGGTATAGAGTGTAGGGTTTAGAGTGTAGGGTATAGAGTGTAGAATGTAGGGTATAGAGTATAGGGTATAGAGTGTATGGTGTAGAGTGTAGGGTATAGAGTGTATAGTGTAGGGTATAGAGTGTAGGGTTTAGAGTGTAGGGTATTGAGTGTAGGGTATAGAGTGTAGAGTGTAGGGTATAGAGTGTATGGTATAGAGTGTAGGGTATAGAGTGTATGGTATAGAGTGTAGGGTATAGAGTGTAGAGGGTAGAGTGTAAGGTATAGAGTGTAGGGTATAGAGTGTAGGGTATAGAGTGTAGAGTGTAGGGTATAGAGTGTAGGGTATAGAGTGTAGGGTGTAGAGTGTAGGGAATAGAGTGTAGGGTATAGAGTGTAGGGTATAAAGTGTAGGGTATAGAGTGTAGGGTGTAGAGTGTAGGGTGTAGAGTGTAGGGTATAGAGTGTATGGTATAATGTGTAGGGTATAGAGTGTAGAGTGTAGGGTATAGAGTGTCGGGTATAGAGTATAGAGTGTAGGGTATAGAGTGTAGGGTATAGAGTGTAGAGTGTAGGGTATAGAGTGTAGAGTGTAGGGTATAGAGTGTAGGGTATAGAGTGTATGGTATAGAGTGTAGGGTACAGAGTGTATGATATATTGTGTATGGTATATAGTGTTTGGTATAGAGTGTAAGGTATACAGTGTAGAGAGTAGGATATAGATTGTAGAGTGTTGAGTGTAGGGTATAGAGTGTATGGTATAGAGTGTATGGAATAGAGAGTATGGTATAGAGTGTAGGGTGTAGAGTGTGGGGTATAGAGTGTAGGGTATATAGTGTATGATATAGAGTGTAGGGTATAGAGTGTAGATTGTATGGTATAGAGTGTAGGTATAGAGTGTATAGTGTAGGGTATAGAGTGTAGAGTGTAGGGTATACAGTGTAGGGTATAGAGTGTAGGGTATAGAGTGTAGGGTATAGATTGTAGGGTATAGAGTGTAGGGTATAGAGTATATAGTGTAGGGTATAGAGTGTAGGGTACAGAGTGTAGAGTTTAGGGTATAGAGTGTAGGGTATAGAGTGTAGGGTATAGAGTGTAGGGTATAAAGTGTAGAGTGTAGGGTATAGAGTGTAGGGTATAGAGTGTAGAGTGTAGGGTGTAGAGTGGAGAGTGTAAGGTATAGAGTGTAGGGTATAGAGTGTATGTTATAGAGTGTAGGGTATAGAGTGTAGAGTGTAGGGTATAGAGTGTAGGGTATAGAGTGTAGGGTATAGAGTGTAGGGTATAAAGTGTAGAGTGTAGGGTATAGAGTGTAGGGTTTAGAGTGTATGTTAAAGAGTGTAGGGTATAGAGTGTAGAGTGTAGGATATAGAGTGTAGAGTGTAGGGTATAGAGTGTAGGGTATATAGTGTAGGGTATAGAGTGTAGGGTATAGAGTGTAGAGTGTAGGGTATAAAGTGTAGGGTATAGAGTGTAGAGTGTAGGGTATAGAGTGTATGGTATAGAGTGTAGGGTGTAGAGTGTATGGTATAGAGTGTAGGGTATAGAGTGTAGAGTGTAGGGTATAGAGTGTAGGGTGTAGAGTGTAGGGTATAGAGTGTAGGGTATAGAGTGTAGAGTGTAGGGTATAAAGTGTAGGGTATAGAGTCTAGGGTGTAGAGTGGAGGGTATAGAGTGTAGAGTGTAGGGTATAGAGTGTATGGTATAATGTGTAGGGTATAGAGTGTAGGGTGTAGAGTGCAGGGTACAGAGTGTAGGGTATAGAGTGTAGGGTATAGAGTGTAGAGTGTAGGGTATATAGTGTAGGGTATAGTGTATAGAGTGTAGGGTATAGAGTGTAGGGTATAGAGTGTAGAGTGTAGAGTGTAGGGTATAGAGTGTAGAGTGTAGGGTATAGAGTGTAGGGTATAGAGTGTATGGTATAGAGTAGGGTATAGATTGTAGGGTATAGAGTGTAGAGTGTAGGGTATAGAGTGTAGAGTGTAGGGTATAGAGTGTAGGGTATAAAGAGTAGAGTGTAGGGTATAGAGTGTAGAGTGTAGGGTATGGAGTGTATGGTATAGAGTGTAGGGTATAGAGTGTAGAGTATAGAGTGTTGGGTATAGAGTGTAGAGTGTAGGGTATAGAGTGTAGGGTATATAGTGTATGGTGTAGAGTGTAGGGTATAGAGTGTAGGGTATATAGTGTAGGGTATAGAGTGTATGGTATACAGTGTAGAGTGTAGGGATTAGAGTGTAGGGTATAGAGTGTAGGGTGTAGAGTGTAGGGTATAGAGTGTAGGGTATAGAGTGTATGGTATAGAGTGTAGGGTATAGAGTGTTGGGTATAGATTGTAGGGTATAGAATGTAGAGTGTAGTGTATAGAGTATAGGGTATAGAGTGTATGGTGTAGAGTGTAGGGTATAGAGTGTATAGTGTAGGGTATAGAGTGCAGGGTATAGAGTGTATGGAATAGAGTGTATGGAGTAGAGTGTAGGGTATAGAGTGTATAGTGTAGGGTGTAGAGTGTAGGGTATAGAGTATAGGGTATAGAGTGTATGGTGTAGAGTGTAGGGTATAGAGTGTAGAGAGTAGGGTATAGAGTGTAGGGTATAGAGCGTAGGGTGTAGGGTATAGATTGTAGGGTATAGAGTGTAGGGTATAGAGTGTAGAGTGTAGGGTATAGAGTGCATGGTATAGAGTGTAGGGTGTAGAGTGTATGGTATAGAGTGTACAGTATAGAGTGTATGGTATAGAGTGTAGAGTGTAGGGTATAGAGTGTATGGTATAGAGTGTTGGGTGTAGAGTGTATAGTATAGAGTGTAGGGTACAGAGTGTAGAGTGTAGGGTATAGAGTGTAGGGTATAGAGTGTATGGTATAGAGTGTACGGTATAGAGTGTATGATATAGAGTGTATGGTATATAGTGTAGGGTATAGAGTGTTTGGTATAGAGTGTAAGGTATAGAGTGTAGAGAGTAGGGTATGGATTTTAGAGTGTAGAGTGTAGGGTATAGAGTGTATGGAATAGAGTGTATAATATAGAGTGTAGGGTGTAGAGTGTAGGGTATAGAGTGTAGAGTGTGGGGTATAGAGTGTAGAGTGTAGGGTATAGAGTGTATGATATAGAGTGTAGGGTATAGAGTGTATGGTATAGATTGCAGGGTATAGAGTGTAGGGTGTAGAGTGTAGGGTATAGAGTGTAGGGTATAGAGTGTATGGTATAGAGTGTATGGTATAGATTGTAGGGTATAGAGTGTAGGGTATAGAGTGTAGAGTGTAGGGTATATAGTGTAGAAAGTAGGGTATAGTGTGTAGGGTATGAAGTGTAGAGTGTAGAATATAGAGTGTAGATTGTATGGTATAGAGTGTAGGGTATAGAGTGTATAGTGTAGGGTGTAGCGTGTAGGGTATAGAGTGTAGGGTATAGAGTGTTGGGATATAGAGTGTAGGGTATAGAGTGTAGGGTATAAAGTGTAGGGTATAAAGTGTAGAGTGTAGGGTATAGAGTGTAGGGTTTAGAGTGTATGTTATAGAGTGTAGGGTATAGAGTGTAGGATATAGAGTGTAGAGTGTAGGGTATAGAGTGTAGGGTATATAGTGTAGGGTATAGAGTGTAGGGTATAGAGTGTAGGGTATAGAGTGTAGAGTGTAGGGTATAGAGTGTAGGGTATAGAGTGTAGAGTGTAGGGTATAGAGTGTATGGTATAGAGTGTAGGGTGTAGAGTGTATGGTATAGAGTGTAGGGTACAGAGTGTAGAGTGTAGGGTATAGAGTGTAGGGTGTAGAGTGTAGGGTATAGAGTGTAGGGTATAGAGTGTAGAGTGTAGGGTATAGAGTGTAGGGTGTAGAGTGTAGGGTATAGAGTGTAGGGTATAGAGTGTAGAGTGTAGGGTATAGAGTCTAGGGTGTGGAGTGTAGGGTATAGAGTGTAGAGTGTAGGGTATAAAGTGTAGGGTATAGAGTCTAGGGTGTAGAGTGTAGGGTATAGAGTGTAGAGTGTAGGGTATAAAGTGTAGGGTATAGAGTCTAGGGTGTAGAGTGTAGAGTCTAGGGTGTAGAGTGTAGGGTATAGAGTGTAGAGTGTAGGGTATAATGTGTAGGGTATAGAGTGTAGGGTGTAGAGTGTAGGGTACAGAGTGTATGGTATAGAGTGTAGGGTATAGAGTGTAGAGTGTAAGGTATATAGTGTAGGGTATAGAGTATAGAGTGTAGGGTATAGAGTGTAGGGTATAGAGTGTAGAGTGTAGAGTGTAGGGTATAGAGTGTAGAGTGTAGGGTATAGAGTGTAGGGTATAGAGTGTATGGTATAGAGTGTAGGGTATAGAGTGTATGGTATAGAGTAGGGTATAAAGTGTAGGGTATAGAGTGTAGAGTGTAGGGTATAGAGTGTAGAGTGTAGGGTATAGAGTGTATGGTATAGAGTGTATGGTATAGATTGTAGGGTATAGAGTGTATGGTATAGAGTAGGGTATAGAGTGTAGGGTATAAAGAGTAGAGTGTAGGGTATAGAGTGTAGAGTGTAGGGTATAGAGTGTATGGTATAGAGTGTATGGTATAGATTGTAGGGTATAGAGTGTAGGGTATAGAGTGTAGAGTGTAGGGTATAGAGTGTAGGGTATAGAGTGTAGATTGTATGGTATAGAGTGTAGGGTATAGAGTGTATAGTGTAGGGTGTAGAGTGTAGGGTATAGAGTGTAGGGTATAGAGTGTTGGGATATAGAGTGTAGGGTATAGAGTGTAGGGTATAGAGTGTAGGGTATAGATTGTAGGGTATAGAGTGTAGGGTATAGAGTGTAGGGTATAGAGTATATAGTGTAGGGTATAGAGTGTAGGGTATAGAGTGTAGAGTGTAGGGTATAGAGTGTAGGGTATAGAGTGTAGGGTATAGAGTGTAGGGTATAAAGTGTAGAGTGTAGGGTATAGAGTGTAGGGTATAGAGTGTAGGGTATAGAGTGTAGGGTATAGAGTGTAGAGTGTAGGGTATAGAGTGTAGGGTATAGAGTGTAGGGTATAGAGTGTAGGGTATAGAGTGTAGAGTGTAGGGT
The DNA here is from genome assembly GCF_032444005.1 of Ranitomeya imitator. Classification (NCBI taxonomy): domain Eukaryota; kingdom Metazoa; phylum Chordata; class Amphibia; order Anura; family Dendrobatidae; genus Ranitomeya; species Ranitomeya imitator. The sequence continues at coordinate 1,208,263 of NW_027193402.1, forward strand.
GTAGAGTGTAGGGTATAGAGTGTAAGGTATAGAGTGTAGGGTATAGAGTGTATGTTATAGAGTGTAGGGTATAGAGTGTAGAGTGTAGGGTATAGAGTGTAGGGTATAGAGTGTAGGGTATAGAGTGTAGGGTATAGAGTGTAGGGTATAAAGTGTAGAGTGTAGGGTATAGAATGTAGGGTTTAGAGTGTATGTTATAGAGTGTAGGGTATAGAGTGTAGAGTGTAGGATATAGAGTGTAGAGTGTAGGGTATAAAGTGTAGGGTATATAGTGTTGGGATATAGAGTGTAGGGTATAGAGTGTAGGGTGTAGAGTGTAGGGTATAGATTGTAGGGTATAGAGTGTAGGGTATAGAGTGTAGGGTATAGAGTATATAGTGTAGGGTATAGAGTGTAGGGTATAGAGTGTAGAGTGTAGGGTATAGAGTGTAGGGTATAGAGTGTAGGGTATAGAGTGTAGGGTATAAAGTGTAGAGTGTAGGGTATAGAATGTAGGGTTTAGAGTGTATGTTATAGAGTGTAGGGTATAGAGTGTAGAGTGTAGGATATAGAGTGTAGAGTGTAGGGTATAAAGTGTAGGGTATAGAGTGTAGGGTATAGAGTGTAGGGTATAGAGTGTAGGGTATAGAGTGTATGGTATAGAGTGTAGAGTGTAGGGTATAGAGTGTAGAAAGTAGGGTATAGTGTGTAGGGTATATAGTGTAGAGTGTAGGGTATAGAGTGTAGGGTATAGAGTGTAGATTGTATGGTATAGAGTGTAGGGTATAGAGTGTATAGTGTAGGGTATAGAGTGTAGAGTGTAGGGTATAGAGTGTAGGGTATAGAGTGTTGTGATATAGAGTGTAGGGTATAGATTGTCGGGTATAGAGTGTAGGGTATAGATTGTAGGGTATAGAGTGTAGGGTATAGAGTATATAGTATAGGGTATAGAGTGTAGGGTATAGAGTGTAGAGTGTAGGGTATAGAGTGGAGGGTATAGAGTGTAGGGTATAGAGTGTAGGGTGTAGAGTGGAGAGTGTAGGGTATAGAGTGTAAGGTATAGAGCGTAGGGTATAGAGTGTATGTTATAGAGTGTAGGGTGTAGAGTGTAGGGTATAGAGTGTAGAAAGTAGGGTATAGTGTGTAGGGTATAGAGTGTATGGTATAGAGTGTATGGTATAGAGTGTAGAGTGTAGGGTATAGAGTGTAGAAAGTAGGGTATAGTGTGTAGGGTATAGAGTGTAGAGTGTAGGGTATAGAGTGTAGGGTATAGAGTGTAGATTGTATGGTATAGAGTGTAGGGTATAGAGTGTATAGTGTAGGGTATAGAGTGTAGAGTGTAGGGTATAGAGTGTAGGGTATAGAGTGTTGGGATATAGAGTGTAGGGTATAGAGTGTAGGGTATAGAGTGTAGTGTATAGATTTTAGGGTATAGAGTGTAGGGTATAGAGTGTAGGGTATAGAGTATATAGTGTAGGGTATAGAGTGTAGGGTATAGAGTGTAGAGTTTAGGGTATAGAGTGTATGGTATAGAGTGTAGGGTGTAGAGTGCATGGTAAGGAGTGTAGGGTATAGAGTGTAGAGTGTAGGGTATAGAGTGTAGGGTGTAGAGTGTAGGGTATAGAGTGTAGGGTATAGAGTATATAGTGTAGGGTATAGAGTGTAGGTTATAGAGTGTAGAGTTTAGGGTATAGAGTGTAGGGTAAAGAGTGTAGGGTATAGAGTGTAGGGTATAAAGTGTAGAGTGTAGGGTATAGAGTGTAGGGTATAGAGTGTAGGGTGTAGAGTGGAGAGTGTAAGGTATAGAGTGTAGGGTATAGAGTGTATGTTATAGAGTGTAGGGTATAGAGTGTAGAGTGTAGGGTATAGAGTGTAGGGTGTAGAGTGTAGGGTATAGAGTGTAGGGTATAGAGTGTAGAGTGTAGGGTATAGAGTGTATGGTATAGAGTGTAGGGTGTAGAGTGCATGGTATAGAGTGTAGGGTGTAGAGTGTAGGGCATAGAGTGTAGGGTATAGAGTGTAGGGTGTAGAGTGTAGGGTATAGAGTGTAGAGTGTAGGGTATAGAGTGTATGGTATAATGTGTAGGGTATAGAGTGTAGGGTGTAGAGTGTAGGGTATAGAGTGTAGGGTATAGAGTGTAGGGTATAGAGTGTAGGGTATAGAGTGTAGAGTGTAGGTTATATAGTGTAGGGTATAGAGTATAGAGTGTAGGGTATAGAGTGTAGGGTATAGAGTGTAGAGTGTAGAGTGTAGGGTATAGAGTGTAGAGTGTAGGGTATAGACTGTAGGGTATAGAGTGTATGGTATAGAGTGTAGGGTATAGAGTGTAGAGTGTAGGGATTAGAGTGTAGGCTATAGAGTGTATTGTATAGAGTGTAGAGTGTAGGGTATAGAGTGTAGGGTATAGAGTGTACGGTATAGAGTGTTGGGCTATAGAGTGTAGGGTATAGAGTATAGGGTATAGAGTGTAGGGTATAGAGTGTAGGGTATACAGTGTAGGGTATAAAGTGTAGAGTGTAGGGTATAGAGAGTAGGGTATAGAGTGTAGGGTATAGAGTGTAGGGTATAGAGTGTAGAGTGTAGGGTATAGAGTGTAGAGTTTAGGGTATAGAGTGTAGGGTATAGAGTGTAGGGTTTAGAGTGTATGGTATAGAGTGTAGGGTATAAAGTGTAGAGTGTAGGGTATAGAGTGTAGGATATAGAGTGTAGGGTATAGAGTGTATGGTATAGAGTGTACGGTATAGAGTGTACAGTGTAGGGTATAGAGTGTAGGGTATAGATTGTAGGGTATAGAGTGTATAGTGTAGGGTATAGAGTGTAGGGTATAGAGTGTATGGTATAGAGTGTAGGGTATAGAGTGTATGGTATAGAGTGTAGGGTGTAGAGTGTAGAGTGTAGGGTATAGAGTGTAGGGTATAGAGTGTAGAGTGTAGGGTATAGTGTTTAGGGTATAGAGTGTATGGTGTAGAGTGTAGGGTATAGAGTGTAGGGTATAGAGTGTATGGTATAGAGTGTAGGGAATAGAGTGTAGAGTGTAGGGTATAGAGTGTAGGGTATAGAGTGTAGAGTATAGAGTGTAGGGTATAGAGTGTAGGGTATAGAGTGTAGGGTATAGAGTGTATGGTATAGAGTGTAGGGAATAGAGTGTAGAGTGTAGGGTATAGAGTGTATGGTATAGAGTGTAGGGTATAGAGTGTAGAGGGTAGAGTGTATGGTATAGAGTGTAGGGTATAGAGTGTAGGGTATAGAGTGTTGAGTGTAGGGTATAGAGTGTAGGGTATAGAGTGTAGGGTGTAGAGTGTAGGGTATAGAGTGTAGGGTATAGAGTGTAGGGTATAGAGTGTAGGGTATAAAGTGTAGAGTGTAGGGTATAGAGTGTAGGGTTTAGAGTGTATGTTATAGAGTGTAGGGTATAGAGTGTAGGATATAGAGTGTAGAGTGTAGGGTATAGAGTGTAGGGTATATAGTGTAGGGTATAGAGTGTAGGGTATAGAGTGTAGGGTATAGAGTGTAGAGTGTAGAGTGTAGGGTATAGAGTGTAGGGTATAGAGTGTAGGGTATAGAGTGTAGGGTATAAAGTGTAGAGTGTAGGGTATAGAGTGTAGGGTATAGAGTGTAGGGTATAGAGTGTAGGGTATAGAGTGTAGAGTGTAGGGTGTAGAGTGTAAGGTATAGAGTGTAAGGTATAGAGTGTAGGGTATAGAGTGTATGTTATAGAGTGTAGGGTATAGAGTGTAGAGTGTAGGGTATAGAGTGTAGGGTATAGAGTGTAGGGTATAGAGTGTAGGGTATAGAGTGTAGGGTATAAAGTGTAGAGTGTAGGGTATAGAATGTAGGGTTTAGAGTGTATGTTTTAGAGTGTAGGGTATAGAGTGTAGAGTGTAGGATATAGAGTGTAGAGTGTAGGGTATAAAGTGTAGGGTATATAGTGTTGGGATATAGAGTGTAGGGTATAGAGTGTAGGGTATAGAGTGTAGGGTATAGATTGTAGGGTATAGAGTGTAGGGTATAGAGTGTAGGGTATAGAGTATATAGTGTAGGGTATAGAGTGTAGGGTATAGAGTGTAGAGTGTAGGGTATAGAGTGTAGGGTATAGAGTGTAGGGTATAGAGTGTAGGGTATAGAGTGTAGGGTATAAAGTGTAGAGTGTAGGGTATAGAGTGTAGGGTATAGAGTGTAGGGTATAGAGTGTAGGGTATAGAGTGTAGAGTGTAGGGTGTAGAGTGTAGGGTATAGAGTGTAAGGTATCACCATTACACACTGAACGGGAAACCACTGGGTAAATCTGACAGGGAGAAGGACTTGGGGATCCTAGTTAATGATAAACTTACCTGGAGCAGCCAGTGCCAGGCAGCAGCTGCCAAGGCAAACAGGATCATGGGGTGCATTAAAAGAGGTCTGGATACACATGATGAGAGCATTATACTGCCTCTGTACAAATCCCTAGTTAGACCGCACATGGAGTACTGTGTCCAGTTTTGGGCACCGGTGCTCAGGAAGGATATAATGGAACTAGAGAGAGTACAAAGGAGGGCAACAAAATTAATAAAGGGGATGGGAGAACTACAATACCCAGATAGATTAGCGAAATTAGGATTATTTAGTCTAGAAAAAAGACGACTGAGGGGCGATCTAATAACCATGTATAAGTATATAAGGGGACAATACAAATATCTCGCTGAGGATCTGTTTATACCAAGGAAGGTGACGGGCACAAGGGGGCATTCTTTGCGTCTGGAGGAGAGAAGGTTTTTCCACCAACATAGAAGAGGATTCTTTACTGTTAGGGCAGTGAGAATCTGGAATTGCTTGCCTGAGGAGGTGGTGATGGCGAACTCAGTCGAGGGGTTCAAGAGAGGCCTGGATGTCTTCCTGGAGCAGAACAATATTGTATCATACAATTATTAGGTTCTGTAGAAGGACGTAGATCTGGGGATTTATTATGATGGAATATAGGCTGAACTGGATGGACAAATGTCTTTTTTCGGCCTTACTAACTATGTTACTATGTTACTATGTATAGAGTGTAGGGTATAGAGTGTATGTTATAGAGTGTAGGGTATAGAGTGTAGAGTGTAGGGTATAGAGTGTAGGGTATAGAGTGTAGGGTATAGAGTGTAGGGTATAGAGTGTAGGGTATAAAGTGTAGAGTGTAGGGTATAGAATGTAGGGTTTAGAGTGTATGTTATAGAGTGTAGGGTATAGAGTGTAGAGTGTAGGATATAGAGTGTAGAGTGTAGGGTATAAAGTGTAGGGTATAGAGTGTAGGGTATAGAGTGTAGGGTATAGAGTGTATGGTATAGAGTGTAGAGTGTAGGGTATAGAGTGTAGAAAGTAGGGTATAGTGTGTAGGGTATATAGTGTAGAGTGTAGGGTATAGAGTGTAGGGTATAGAGTGTAGATTGTATGGTATAGAGTGTAGGGTATAGAGTGTATACTGTAGGGTATAGAGTGTAGAGTGTAGGGTATAGAGTGTAGGGTATAGAGTGTTGGGATATAGAGTGTAGGGTATAGATTGTCGGGTATAGAGTGTAGGGTATAGATTGTAGGGTATAGAGTGTAGGGTATAGAGTATATAGTATAGGGTATAGAGTGTAGGGTATAGAGTGTAGGGTATAGAGTGGAGGGTATAGAGTGTAGGGTATAGAGTGTAGGGTATATAGTGTAGAGTGTAGGGTATAGAGTGTAGGGTATAGAGTGTAGAGTGTAGGGTGTAGAGTGGAGAGTGTAGGGTATAGAGTGTAAGGTATAGAGCGTAGGGTATAGAGTGTATGTTATAGAGTGTAGGGTGTAGAGTGTAGGGTATAGAGTGTAGAAAGTAGGGTATAGTGTGTAGGGTATAGAGTGTATGGTATAGAGTGTATGGTATAGAGTGTAGAGTGTAGGGTATAGAGTGTAGAAAGTAGGGTATAGTGTGTAGGGTATAGAGTGTAGAGTGTAGGGTATAGAGTGTAGGGTATAGAGTGTAGATTGTATGGTATAGAGTGTAGGGTATAGAGTGTATAGTGTAGGGTATAGAGTGTAGAGTGTAGGGTATAGAGTGTAGGGTATAGAGTGTTGGGATACAGAGTGTAGGGTATAGAGTGTAGGGTATAGAGTGTAGTGTATAGATTTTAGGGTATAGAGTGTAGGGTATAGAGTGTAGGGTATAGAGTATATAGTGTAGGGTATAGAGTGTAGGGTATAGAGTGTAGAGTTTAGGGTATAGAGTGTATGGTATAGAGTGTAGGGTGTAGAGTGCATGGTAAGGAGTGTAGGGTATAGAGTGTAGAGTGTAGGGTATAGAGTGTAGGGTGTAGAGTGTAGGGTATAGAGTGTAGGGTATAGAGTATATAGTGTAGGGTATAGAGTGTAGGTTATAGAGTGTAGAGTTTAGGGTATAGAGTGTAGGGTATAGAGTGTAGGGTATAAAGTGTAGAGTGTAGGGTATAGAGTGTAGGGTATAGAGTGTAGGGTGTAGAGTGGAGAGTGTAAGGTATAGAGTGTAAGGTATAGAGTGTAGGGTATAGAGTGTATGTTATAGAGTGTAGGGTATAGAGTGTAGAGTGTAGGGTATAGAGTGTAGGGTATAGAGTGTAGGGTATAGAGTGTAGGGTATAGAGTGTAGAGTGTAGGGATTAGAGTGTAGGCTATAGAGTGTATTGTATAGAGTGTAGAGTGTAGGGTATAGAGTGTAGGGTATAGAGTGTACGGTATAGAGTGTTGGGCTATAGAGTGTAGGGTATAGAGTATAGGGTATAGAGTGTAGGGTGTAGAGTGCATGGTATAGAGTGTAGGGTGTAGAGTGTAGGGCATAGAGTGTAGGGTATAGAGTGTAGGGTGTAGAGTGTAGGGTATAGAGTGTAGAGTGTAGGGTATAGAGTGTATGGTATAATGTGTAGGGTATAGAGTGTAGGGTGTAGAGTGTAGGGTATAGAGTGTAGGGTATAGAGTGTAGGGTATAGAGTGTAGGGTATAGAGTGTAGAGTGTAGGTTATATAGTGTAGGGTATAGAGTATAGAGTGTAGGGTATAGAGTGTAGGGTATAGAGTGTAGAGTGTAGAGTGTAGGGTATAGAGTGTAGAGTGTAGGGTATAGACTGTAGGGTATAGAGTGTATGGTATAGAGTGTAGGGTATAGAGTGTAGAGTGTAGGGATTAGAGTGTAGGCTATAGAGTGTATTGTATAGAGTGTAGAGTGTAGGGTATAGAGTGTAGGGTATAGAGTGTACGGTATAGAGTGTTGGGCTATAGAGTGTAGGGTATAGAGTATAGGGTATAGAGTGTAGGGTATAGAGTGTAGGGTATACAGTGTAGGGTATAAAGTGTAGAGTGTAGGGTATAGAGAGTAGGGTATAGAGTGTAGGGTATAGAGTGTAGGGTATAGAGTGTAGAGTGTAGAGTGTAGGGTATAGAGTGTAGAGTTTAGGGTATAGAGTGTAGGGTATAGAGTGTAGGGTTTAGAGTGTATGGTATAGAGTGTAGGGTATAAAGTGTAGAGTGTAGGGTATAGAGTGTAGGATATAGAGTGTAGGGTATAGAGTGTATGGTATAGAGTGTACGGTATAGAGTGTACAGTGTAGGGTATAGAGTGTAGGGTATAGATTGTAGGGTATAGAGTGTATAGTGTAGGGTATAGAGTGTAGGGTATAGAGTGTATGGTATAGAGTGTAGGGTATAGAGTGTATGGTATAGAGTGTAGGGTGTAGAGTGTAGAGTGTAGGGTATAGAGTGTAGGGTATAGAGTGTAGAGTGTAGGGTATAGTGTTTAGGGTATAGAGTGTATGGTGTAGAGTGTATGGTATAGAGTGTAGGGAATAGAGTGTAGAGTGTAGGGTATAGAGTATATGGTATAGAGTGTAGGGTATAGAGTGTAGAGTATAGAGTGTAGGGTATAGAGTGTAGGGTATAGAGTGTAGGGTATAGAGTGTATGGTATAGAGTGTAGGGAATAGAGTGTAGAGTGTAGGGTATAGAGTGTATGGTATAGAGTGTAGGGTATAGAGTGTAGAGGGTAGAGTGTAGGGTATAGAGTGTAGGGTATAGAGTGTAGGGTATAGAGTGTAGAGTGTAGGGTATAGAGTGTAGGGTATAGAGTGTAGGGTGTAGAGTGTAGGGTATAGAGTGTAGGGTATAGAGTGTAGGGTATAGAGTGTAGGGTATAAAGTGTAGAGTGTAGGGTTTAGAGTGTATGTTATAGATTGTAGGGTATAGAGTGTAGGATATAGAGTGTAGAGTGTAGGGTATAGAGTGTAGGGTATATAGTGTAGGGTATAGAGTGTAGGGTATAGAGTGTAGGGTATAGAGTGTAGAGTGTAGGGTATAGAGTGTAGGGTATAGAGTGTAGAGTGTAGGGTATAGAGTGTATGGTATAGAGTGTAGGGTGTAGAGTGTATGGTATAGAGTGTAGGGTATAGAGTGTAGAGTGTAGGGTATAGAGTGTAGGGTGTAGAGTGTAGGGTATAGAGTGTAGGGTATAGAGTGTAGAGTGTAGGGTATAAAGTGTAGGGTATAGAGTCTAGGGTATAAAGTGTAGGGTATAGAGTCTAGGGTGTAGAGTGTAGGGTATAGAGTGTAGAGTGTAGGGTATAGAGTGTATGGTATAATGTTTAGGGTATAGAGTGTAGGGTGTAGAGTGTAGGGTACAGAGTGTAGGGTATAGAATGTAGGGTATAGAGTGTAGAGTGTAGGGTATATAGTGTAGGGTATAGAGTATAGAGTGTAGGGTATAGAGTGTAGGGTATAGAGTGTAGAGTGTAGAGTGTAGGGTATAGAGTGTAGAGTGTAGGGTATAGAGTGTAGGGTATAGAGTGTATGGTATAGAGTAGGGTATAGAGTGTAGGGTATAGAGTGTAGAGTGTAGGGTATAGAGTGTAGAGTGTAGGGTATGGAGTGTATGGTATAGAGTGTAGGGTATAGAGTGTAGAGTATAGAGTGTTGGGTATAGAGTGTAGAGTGTAGGGTATAGAGTGTAGGGTATATAGTGTAGGGTATAGAGTGTATGGTATACAGTGTAGAGTGTAGGGATTAGAGTGTAGGGTATAGAGTGTAGGGTGTAGAGTGTAGGGTATAGAGTGTAGGGTATAGAGTGTATGGTATAGAGTGTAGGGTATAGAGTGTTGGGTATAGATTGTAGGGTATAGAATGTAGAGTGTAGTGTATAGAGTATAGGGTATAGAGTGTATGGTGTAGAGTGTAGGGTATAGAGTGTATAGTGTAGGGTATAGAGTGCAGGGTATAGAGTGTATGGAATAGAGTGTATGGAATATAGTGTACGGTATAGAGTGTAGAGAGTAGGGTATAGAGTGTAGGGTATAGAGCGTAGGGTGTAGGGTATAGATTGTAGGGTATAGAGTGTAGGGTATAGAGTGTAGAGTGTAGGGTATAGAGTGCATGGTATAGAGTGTAGGGTGTAGAGTGTATGGTATAGAGTGTACAGTATAGAGTGTATGGTATAGAGTGTAGGGTATAGAGTGTATGGTATAGAGTGTAGGGTGTAGAGTGTATAGTATAGAGTGTAGGGTACAGAGTGTAGAGTGTAGGGTATAGAGTGTAGGGTATAGAGTGTATGGTATAGAGTGTACGGTATAGAGTGTATGATATAGAGTTTATGGTATATTGTGTTGGGTATAGAGTGTTTGGTATAGAGTGTAAGGTATAGAGTGTAGAGAGTAGGGTCTAGATTTTAGAGTGTAGAGTGTAGGGTATAGAGTGTAGGGTATAGAGTGTAGGGTATAGAGTGTATGGAATAGAGTGTATAATATAGAGTGTAGGGTGTAGAGTGTAGGGTATAGAGTGTATGATATAGAGTGTAGGGTATAGAGTGTATGGTATAGATTGCAGGGTATAGAGTGTAGGGTGTAGAGTGTAGGGTACAGAGTGTAGGGTATAGAGTGTATGGTATAGAGTGTATGGTATAGATTGTAGGGTATAGAGTGTAGGGTATAGAGTGTAGAGTGTAGGGTATAGATTGTAGAAAGTAGGGTATAGTGTGTAGGGTATGAAGTGTAGAGTGTAGGGTATAGAGTGTAGAGTGTAGGGTATAGAGTGTAGGGTATAGAGTATATAGTGTAGGGTATAGAGTGTAGGGTATAGAGTGTAGAGTGTAGGGTATAGAGTGTAGAGTGTAGGGTATAGAGTGTAGGGTATAGAGTGTATGGTATAGAGTGTAGGGTATAGAGTGTAGGGTATAGAGTGTAGAGTGTAGGGTATAGAGTGTAGGGTATAGAGTGTAGAGTGTAGGGTATAGAGTGTAGGGTATAGAGTGTACGGTATAGAGTGTTGGGCTATAGAGTGTAGGGTATAGAGTGTAGGGTATAGAGTGTAGGGTATACAGTGTAGGGTATAAAGTGTAGAGTGTAGGGTATAGAGTGTAGGGTATAGAGTGTAGGGTATAGAGTGTAGGGTATAGAGTGTAGGGTATAGAGTGTAGGGTATAGAGTGTAGGGTTTAGAGTGTAGGGTATAGAGTGTAGAATGTAGGGTATAGAGTATAGGGTATAGAGTGTATGGTATAGAGTGTAGGGTATAGAGTGTATAGTGTAGGGTATAGAGTGTAGGGTTTAGAGTGTAGGGTATTGAGTGTAGGGTATAGAGTGTAGAGTGTAGGGTATAGAGTGTATGGTATAGAGTGTAGGGTATAGAGTGTATGGTATAGAGTGTAGGGTATAGAGTGTAGAGGGTAGAGTGTAGGGTATAGAGTGTAGGGTATAGAGTGTAGGGTATAGAGTGTAGAGTGTAGGGTATAGAGTGTAGGGTATAGAGTGTTGGGTGTAGAGTGTAGGGAATAGAGTGTAGGGTATAGAGTGTAGGGTATAAAGTGTAGGGTATAGAGTGTAGGGTGTAGAGTGTAGGGTGTAGAGTGTAGGGTATAGAGTGTATGGTATAATGTGTAGGGTATAGAGTGTAGAGTGTAGGGTATAGAGTGTAGGGTATAGAGTATAGAGTGTAGGGTATAGAGTGTAGGGTATAGAGTGTAGAGTGTAGGGTATAGAGTGTAGAGTGTAGGGTATAGAGTGTAGGGTATAGAGTGTATGGTATAGAGTGTAGGGTACAGAGTGTATGATATATTGTGTATGGTATATAGTGTTTGGTATAGAGTGTAAGGTATACAGTGTAGAGAGTAGGATATAGAGTGTTGAGTGTAGGGTATAGAGTGTATGGTATAGAGTGTATGGAATAGAGAGTATGGTATAGAGTGTAGGGTGTAGAGTGTAGGGTATAGAGTGTAGAGTGTGGGGTATAGAGTGTAGGGTATATAGTGTATGATATAGAGTGTAGGGTATAGAGTGTAGATTGTATGGTATAGAGTGTAGGTATAGAGTGTATAGTGTAGGGTATAGAGTGTAGAGTGTAGGGTATACAGTGTAGGGTATAGAGTGTTGGGATATAGAGTGTAGGGTATAGAGTGTAGGGTATAGAGTGTAGGGTATAGATTGTAGGGTATAGAGTGTAGGGTATAGAGTGTAGGGTATAGAGTATATAGTGTAGGGTATAGAGTGTAGGGTACAGAGTGTAGAGTTTAGGGTATAGAGTGTAGGGTATAGAGTGTAGGGTATAGAGTGTAGGGTATAAAGTGTAGAGTGTAGGGTATAGAGTGTAGGGTATAGAGTGTAGAGTGTAGGGTGTAGAGTGTAGGGTATAGAGTGTATGTTATAGAGTGTAGGGTATAGAGTGTAGAGTGTAGGGTATAGAGTGTAGGGTATAGAGTGTAGGGTATAGAGTGTAGGGTATAAAGTGTAGAGTGTAGGGTATAGAGTGTAGGGTTTAGAGTGTATGTTATAGAGTGTAGGGTATAGAGTGTAGAGTGTAGGATATAGAGTGTAGAGTGTAGGGTATAGAGTGTAGGGTATATAGTGTAGGGTATAGAGTGTAGGGTATAGAGTGTAGAGTGTAGGGTATAGAGTGTAGGGTATAGAGTGTAGAGTGCAGGGTATAGAGTGTATGGTATAGAGTGTAGGGTGTAGAGTGTATGGTATAGAGTGTAGGGTATAGAGTGTAGAGTGTAGGGTATAGAGTGTAGGGTGTAGAGTGTAGGGTATAGAGTGTAGGGTATAGAGTGTAGAGTGTAGGGTATAAAGTGTAGGGTATAGAGTCTAGGGTGTAGAGTGTAGGGTGTAGAGTGTAGGGTATAGAGTGTATGGTATAATGTGTAGGGTATAGAGTGTAGGGTGTAGAGTGCAGGGTACAGAGTGTAGGGTATAGAGTGTAGGGTATAGAGTGTAGAGTGTAGGGTATATAGTGTAGGGTATAGAGTATAGAGTGTAGGGTATAGAGTGTAGGGTATAGAGTGTAGAGTGTAGAGTGTAGGGTATAGAGTGTAGAGTGTAGGGTATAGAGTGTAGGGTATAGAGTGTATGGTATAGAGTAGGGTATAGATTGTAGGGTATAGAGTGTAGAGTGTAGGGTATAGAGTGTAGAGTGTAGGGTATAGAGTGTAGGGTATAAAGAGTAGAGTGTAGGGTATAGAGTGTAGAGTGTAGGGTATGGAGTGTATGGTTTAGAGTGTAGGGTATAGAGTGTAGAGTATAGAGTGTTGGGTATAGAGTGTAGAGTGTAGGGTATAGAGTGTAGGGTATATAGTGTATGGTGTAGAGTGTAGGGTATAGAGTGTAGGGTATATAGTGTAGGGTATAGAGTGTATGGTATACAGTGTAGAGTGTAGGGATTAGAGTGTAGGGTATAGAGTGTAGGGTGTAGAGTGTAGGGTATAGAGTGTAGGGTATAGAGTGTATGGTATAGAGTGTAGGGTATAGAGTGTTGGGTATAGATTGTAGGGTATAGAATGTAGAGTGTAGTGTATAGAGTATAGGGTATAGAGTGTATGGTGTAGAGTGTAGGGTATAGAGTGTATAGTGTAGGGTATAGAGTGCAGGGTATAGAGTGTATGGAATAGAGTGTATGGAATATAGTGTACGGTATAGAGTGTAGAGAGTAGGGTATAGAGTGTAGGGTATAGAGCGTAGGGTGTAGGGTATAGATTGTAGGGTATAGAGTGTAGGGTATAGAGTGTAGAGTGTAGGGTATAGAGTGCATGGTATAGAGTGTAGGGTGTAGAGTGTATGGTATAGAGTGTACAGTATAGAGTGTATGGTATAGAGTGTAGAGTGTAGGGTATAGAGTGTATGGTATAGAGTGTAGGGTGTAGAGTGTATAGTATAGAGTGTAGGGTACAAAGTGTAGAGTGTAGGGTATAGAGTGTAGGGTATAGAGTGTATGGTATAGAGTGTACGGTATAGAGTGTATGATATAGAGTGTATGGTATATAGTGTAGGGTATAGAGTGTTTGGTATAGAGTGTAAGGTATAGAGTGTAGAGAGTAGGGTATGGATTTTAGAGTGTAGAGTGTAGGGTATAGAGTGTATGGAATAGAGTGTATAATATAGAGTGTAGGGTGTAGAGTGTAGGGTATAGAGTGTAGAGTGTGGGGTATAGAGTGTAGAGTGTAGGGTATAGAGTGTATGATATAGAGTGTAGGGTATAGAGTGTATGGTATAGATTGCAGGGTATAGAGTGTAGGGTGTAGAGTGTAGGGTATAGAGTGTAGGGTATAGAGTGTATGGTATAGAGTGTATGGTATAGATTGTAGGGTATAGAGTGTAGGGTGTAGAGTGTAGGGTATATAGTGTAGAAAGTAGGGTATAGTGTGTAGGGTATGAAGTGTAGAGTGTAGAATATAGAGTGTAGATTGTATGGTATAGAGTGTAGGGTATAGAGTGTATAGTGTAGGGTGTAGCGTGTAGGGTATAGAGTGTAGGGTATAGAGTGTTGGGATATAGAGTGTAGGGTATAGAGTGTAGGGTATAAAGTGTAGGGTATAAAGTGTAGAGTGTAGGGTATAGAGTGTAGGGTTTAGAGTGTATGTTATAGAGTGTAGGGTATAGAGTGTAGGATATAGAGTGTAGAGTGTAGGGTATAGAGTGTAGGGTATATAGTGTAGGGTATAGAGTGTAGGGTATAGAGTGTAGGGTATAGAGTGTAGAGTGTAGGGTATAGAGTGTAGGGTATAGAGTGTAGAGTGTAGGGTATAGAGTGTATGGTATAGAGTGTAGGGTGTAGAGTGTATGGTATAGAGTGTAGGGTACAGAGTGTAGAGTGTAGGGTATAGAGTGTAGGGTGTAGAGTGTAGGGTATAGAGTGTAGGGTATAGAGTGTAGAGTGTAGGGTATAAAGTGTAGGGTATAGAGTCTAGGGTGTAGAGTGTAGGGTATAGAGTGTATGGTATAATGTGTAGGGTATAGAGTGTAGGGTGTAGAGTGTAGGGTACAGAGTGTAGGGTATAGAGTGTAGGGTATAGAGTGTAGAGTGTAAGGTATATAGTGTAGGGTATAGAGTATAGAGTGTAGGGTATAGAGTGTAGGGTATAGAGTGTAGAGTGTAGAGTGTAGGGTATAGAGTGTAGAGTGTAGGGTATAGAGTGTAGGGTATAGAGTGTATGGCATAGAGTGTAGGGTATAGAGTGTATGGTATAGAGTAGGGTATAGAGTGTAGGGTATAGAGTGTAGAGTGTAGGGTATAGAGTGTAGAGTGTAGGGTATAGAGTGTAGGGTATAAAGAGTAGAGTGTAGGGTATAGAGTGTAGAGTGTAGGGTATAGAGTGTATGGTATAGAGTGTATGGTATAGATTGTAGGGTATAGAGTGTAGGGTATAGAGTGTAGAGTGTAGGGTATAGAGTGTAGAAAGTAGGGTATAGTGTGTAGGGTATGAAGTGTAGAGTGTAGGGTATAGAGTGTAGGGTATAGAGTGTAGATTGTATGGTATAGAGTGTAGGGTATAGAGTGTATAGTGTAGGGTGTAGAGTGTAGGGTATAGAGTGTAGGGTATAGAGTGTAGGGTATAGATTGTAGGGTATAGAGTGTAGGGTATAGAGTGTAGGGTATAGAGTATATAGTGTAGGGTATAGAGTGTAGGGTATAGAGTGTAGAGTGTAGGGTATAGAGTGTAGGGTATAGAGTGTAGGGTATAGAGTGTAGGGTATAAAGTGTAGAGTGTAGGGTATAGAGTGTAGGGTATAGAGTGTAGGGTATAGAGTGTAGGGTATAGAGTGTAGAGTGTAGGGTGTAGAGTGTAGGGTATAGAGTGTAAGGTATAGAGTGTAGGGTATAGAGTGTATGTTATAGAGTGTAGGGTATAGAGTGTAGAGTGTAGGGTATAGAGTGTAGGGTATAGAGTGTAGGGTATAGAGTGTAGGGTATAGAGTGTAGGGTATAAAGTGTAGAGTGTAGGGTATAGAATGTAGGGTTTAGAGTGTATGTTATAGAGTGTAGGGTATAGAGTGTAGAGTGTAGGATATAGAGTGTAGAGTGTAGGGTATAAAGTGTAGGGTATATAGTGTTGGGATATAGAGTGTAGGGTATAGAGTGTAGGGTATAGAGTGTAGGGTATAGATTGTAGGGTATAGAGTGTAGGGTATAGAGTGTAGGGTATAGAGTATATAGTGTAGGGTATAGAGTGTAGGGTATAGAGTGTAGAGTGTAGGGTATAGAGTGTAGGGTATAGAGTGTAGGGTATAGAGTGTAGGGTATAAAGTGTAGAGTGTAGGGTATAGAGTGTAGGGTATAGAGTGTAGGGTATAGAGTGTAGGGTATAGAGTGTAGAGTGTAGGGTGTAGAGTGTAGGGTATAGAGTGTAAGGTATAGAGTGTAGGGTATAGAGTGTATGTTATAGAGTGTAGGGTATAGAGTGTAGAGTGTAGGGTATAGAGTGTAGGGTATAGAGTGTAGGGTATAGAGTGTAGGGTATAGAGTGTAGGGTATAAAGTGTAGAGTGTAGGGTATAGAATGTAGAAAGTAGGGTATAGTGTGTAGGGTATATAGTGTAGAGTGTAGGGTATAGAGTGTAGGGTATAGAGTGTAGATTGTATGGTATAGAGTGTAGGGTATAGAGTGTATAGTGTAGGGTATAGAGTGTAGAGTGTAGGGTATAGAGTGTAGGGTATAGAGTGTAGGGTATAGAGTGTAGGGTATAGAGTGTAGGGTATAGAGTGTATGGTATAGAGTGTAGAGTGTAGGGTATAGAGTGTAGAAAGTAGGGTATAGTGTGTAGGGTATATAGTGTAGAGTGTAGGGTATAGAGTGTAGGGTATAGAGTGTAGATTGTATGGTATAGAGTGTAGGGTATAGAGTGTATAGTGTAGGGTATAGAGTGTAGAGTGTAGGGTATAGAGTGTAGGGTATAGAGTGTTGGGATATAGAGTGTAGGGTATAGATTGTCGGGTATAGAGTGTAGGGTATAGATTGTAGGGTATAGAGTGTAGGGTATAGAGTATATAGTATAGGGTATAGAGTGTAGGGTATAGAGTGTAGAGTGTAGGGTATAGAGTGGAGGGTATAGAGTGTAGGGTATAGAGTGTAGGGTATATAGTGTAGAGTGTAGGGTATAGAGTGTAGGGTATAGAGTGTAGAGTGTAGGGTGGAGAGTGTAGGGTATAGAGTGTAAGGTATAGAGCGTAGGGTATAGAGTGTATGTTATAGAGTGTAGGGTGTAGAGTGTAGGGTATAGAGTGTAGAAAGTAGGGTATAGTGTGTAGGGTATAGAGTGTATGGTATAGAGTGTATGGTATAGAGTGTAGAGTGTAGGGTATAGAGTGTAGAAAGTAGGGTATAGTGTGTAGGGTATAGAGTGTAGAGTGTAGGGTATAGAGTGTAGGGTATAGAGTGTAGATTGTATGGTATAGAGTGTAGGGTATAGAGTGTATAGTGTAGGGTATAGAGTGTAGAGTGTAGGGTATAGAGTGTAGGGTATAGAGTGTTGGGATATAGAGTGTAGGGTATAGAGTGTAGGGTATAGAGTGTAGTGTATAGATTTTAGGGTATAGAGTGTAGGGTATAGAGTGTAGGGTATAGAGTATATAGTGTAGGGTATAGAGTGTAGGGTATAGAGTGTGGAGTTTAGGGTATAGAGTGTATGGTATAGAGTGTAGGGTGTAGAGTGCATGGTAAGGAGTGTAGGGTATAGAGTGTAGAGTGTAGGGTATAGAGTGTAGGGTGTAGAGTGTAGGGTATAGAGTGTAGGGTATAGAGTATATAGTGTAGGGTATAGAGTGTAGGGTATAGAGTGTAGAGTTTAGGGTATAGAGTGTAGGGTATAGAGTGTAGGGTATAGAGTGTAGGGTATAAAGTGTAGAGTGTAGGGTATAGAGTGTAGGGTATAGAGTGTAGGGTGTAGAGTGGAGAGTGTAAGGTATAGAGTGTAAGGTATAGAGTGTAGGGTATAGAGTGTATGTTATAGAGTGTAGGGTATAGAGTGTAGAGTGTAGGGTATAGAGTGTAGGGTATAGAGTGTAGGGTATAGAGTGTAGGGTATAGAGTGTAGAGTGTAGGGTATAGAGTGTATGGTATAGAGTGTAGGGTGTAGAGTGCATGGTATAGAGTGTAGGGTGTAGAGTGTAGGGCATAGAGTGTAGGGTATAGAGTGTAGGGTGTAGAGTGTAGGGTATAGAGTGTAGAGTGTAGGGTATAGAGTGTATGGTATAATGTGTAGGGTATAGAGTGTAGGGTGTAGAGTGTAGGGTATAGAGTGTAGGGTATAGAGTGTAGGGTATAGAGTGTAGGGTATAGAGTGTAGAGTGTAGGTTATATAGTGTAGGGTATAGAGTATAGAGTGTAGGGTATAGAGTGTAGGGTATAGAGTGTAGAGTGTAGAGTGTAGGGTATAGAGTGTAGAGTGTAGGGTATAGACTGTAGGGTATAGAGTGTATGGTATAGAGTGTAGGGTATAGAGTGTAGGGTATAGAGTGTAGAGTGTAGGGATTAGAGTGTAGGCTATAGAGTGTATTGTATAGAGTGTAGAGTGTAGGGTATAGAGTGTAGGGTATAGAGTGTAGGGTATAGAGTGTACGGTATAGAGTGTTGGGCTATAGAGTGTAGGGTATAGAGTATAGGGTATAGAGTGTAGGGTATAGAGTGTAGGGTATACAGTGTAGGGTATAAAGTGTAGAGTGTAGGGTATAGAGAGTAGGGTATAGAGTGTAGGGTATAGAGTGTAGGGTATAGAGTGTAGAGTGTAGAGTGTAGGGTATAGAGTGTAGAGTTTAGGGTATAGAGTGTAGGGTATAGAGTGTAGGGTTTAGAGTGTATGGTATAGAGTGTAGGGTATAAAGTGTAGAGTGTAGGGTATAGAGTGTAGGATATAGAGTGTAGGGTATAGAGTGTATGGTATAGAGTGTACGGTATAGAGTGTACAGTGTAGGGTATAGAGTGTAGGGTATATATTGTAGGGTATAGAGTGTATAGTGTAGGGTATAGAGTGTAGGGTATAGAGTGTATGGTATAGAGTGTAGGGTATAGAGTGTATGGTATAGAGTGTAGGGTGTAGAGTGTAGAGTGTAGGGTATAGAGTGTAGGGTATAGTGTGTAGAGTGTAGGGTATAGTGTTTAGGGTATAGAGTGTATGGTGTAGAGTGTAGGGTATAGAGTGTAGGGTATAGAGTGTAGGGTATAGAGTGTATGGTATAGAGTGTAGGGAATAGAGTGTAGAGTGTAGGGTATAGAGTATATGGTATAGAGTGTAGGGTATAGAGTGTAGAGTATAGAGTGTAGGGTATAGAGTGTAGGGTATAGAGTGTAGGGTATAGAGTGTATGGTATAGAGTGTAGGGAATAGAGTGTAGAGTGTAGGGTATAGAGTGTATGGTATAGAGTGTAGGGTATAGAGTGTAGAGGGTAGAGTGTAGGGTATAGAGTGTAGGGTATAGAGTGTAGGGTATAGAGTGTAGAGTGTAGGGTATAGAGTGTAGGGTATAGAGTGTAGGGTGTAGAGTGTAGGGTATAGAGTGTAGGGTATAGAGTGTAGGGTATAGAGTGTAGGGTATAAAGTGTAGAGTGTAGGGTATAGAGTGTAGGGTTTAGAGTGTATGTTATAGAGTGTAGGGTATAGAGTGTAGGATATAGAGTGTAGAGTGTAGGGTATAGAGTGTAGGGTATATAGTGTAGGGTATAGAGTGTAGGGTATAGAGTGTAGGGTATAGAGTGTAGAGTGTAGGGTATAGAGTGTAGGGTATAGAGTGTAGAGTGTAGGGTATAGAGTGTATGGTATAGAGTGTAGGGTGTAGAGTGTATGGTATAGAGTGTAGGGTATAGAGTGTAGAGTGTAGGGTATAGAGTGTAGGGTGTAGAGTGTAGGGTATAGAGTGTAGGGTATAGAGTGTAGAGTGTAGGGTATAAAGTGTAGGGTATAGAGTCTAGGGTATAAAGTGTAGGGTATAGAGTCTAGGGTGTAGAGTGTAGGGTATAGAGTGTAGAGTGTAGGGTATAGAGTGTATGGTATAATGTGTAGGGTATAGAGTGTAGGGTGTAGAGTGTAGGGTACAGAGTGTAGGGTATAGAGTGTAGGGTATAGAGTGTAGAGTGTAGGGTATATAGTGTAGGGTATAGAGTATAGAGTGTAGGGTATAGAGTGTAGAGTGTAGGGTATAGAGTGTAGAGTGTAGGGTATAGAGTGTAGGGTATAGAGTGTATGGTATAGAGTAGGGTATAGAGTGTAGGGTATAGAGTGTAGAGTGTAGGGTATAGAGTGTAGAGTGCAGGGTATGGAGTGTATGGTATAGAGTGTAGGGTATAGAGTGTAGAGTATAGAGTGTTGGGTATAGAGTGTAGAGTGTAGGGTATAGAGTGTAGGGTATATAGTGTAGGGTATAGAGTGTATGGTATACAGTGTAGAGTGTAGGGATTAGAGTGTAGGGTATAGAGTGTAGGGTGTAGAGTGTAGGGTATAGAGTGTAGGGTATAGAGTGTATGGTATAGAGTGTAGGGTATAGAGTGTTGGGTATAGATTGTAGGGTATAGAATGTAGAGTGTAGTGTATAGAGTATAGGGTATAGAGTGTATGGTGTAGAGTGTAGGGTATAGAGTGTATAGTGTAGGGTATAGAGTGCAGGGTATAGAGTGTATGGAATAGAGTGTATGGAATATAGTGTACGGTATAGAGTGTAGAGAGTAGGGTATAGAGTGTAGGGTATAGAGCGTAGGGTGTAGGGTATAGATTGTAGGGTATAGAGTGTAGGGTATAGAGTGTAGAGTGTAGGGTATAGAGTGCATGGTATAGAGTGTAGGGTGTAGAGTGTATGGTATAGAGTGTACAGTATAGAGTGTATGGTATAGAGTGTAGGGTATAGAGTGTATGGTATAGAGTGTAGGGTGTAGAGTGTATAGTATAGAGTGTAGGGTACAGAGTGTAGAGTGTAGGGTATAGAGTGTAGGGTATAGAGTGTATGGTATAGAGTGTACGGTATAGAGTGTATGATATAGAGTTTATGGTATATTGTGTTGGGTATAGAGTGTTTGGTATAGAGTGTAAGGTATAGAGTGTAGAGAGTAGGGTCTAGATTTTAGAGTGTAGAGTGTAGGGTATAGAGTGTAGGGTATAGAGTGTATGGAATAGAGTGAATATTATATAGAGTGTAGGGTGTAGAGTGTAGGGTATAGAGTGTATGATATAGAGTGTAGGGTGTAGAGTGGAGAGTGTAAGGTATAGAGTGTAAGGTATAGAGTGTAGGGTATAGAGTGTATGTTATAGAGTGTAGGGTATAGAGTGTAGAGTGTAGGGTATAGAGTGTAGGGTATAGAGTGTAGGGTATAGAGTGTAGAGTGTAGGATATAGAGTGTAGAGTGTAGGGTATAGAGTGTAGGGTATATTGTGTAGGGTATAGATTTTAGGGTATAGAGTGTAGGGTATAAAGTGTAGAGTGTAGGGTATAGAGTGTAGGGTATAGAGTGTAGGGTGTAGAGTGGAGAGTGTAAGGTATAGAGTGTAAGGTATAGAGTGTAGGGTATAGAGTGTATGTTATAGAGTGTAGGGTATAGAGTGTAGAGTGTAGGGTATAGAGTGTAGGGTATAGAGTGTAGGGTATAGAGTGTAGGGTATAGAGTGTAGAGTGTAGGATATAGAGTGTAGAGTGTAGGGTATAGAGTGTAGGGTATATTGTGTAGGGTATAGATTGTAGGGTATAGAGTGTAGGGTATAGAGTGTAGAGTGTAGGGTATAGAGTGTAGGGTATAGAGTGTAGAGTGTAGGGTATTGAGTGTATGGTATAGAGTGTAGGGTGTAGAGTGCATGGTATAGAGTGTAGGGTATAGATTGTAGAGTGTAGGGTATAGAGTGTAGGGTATAGAGTGTAGGGTGTAGAGTGTAGGGTATATTGTGTAGAGTGTAGGGTATAGAGTGTATGGTATAATGTGTAGGGTATAGAGTGTAGGGTATAGAGTGTAGGGTATAGAGTGTAGGGTATAGAGTGTAGAGTGTAGGTTATATAGTGTAGGGTATAGAGTATAGAGTGTAGGGTATAGAGTGTAGGGTATAGAGTGTAGAGTGTAGAGTGTAGGCTATAGAGTGTAGAGTGTAGGGTATAGAGTGTAGGGTATAGAGTGTATGGTATAGAGTGTAGGGTATAGAGTGTAGGGTATAGAGTGTAGAGTGTAGGGATTAGAGTGTAGGGTATAGAGTGTATTGTATAGAGTGTAGAGTGTAGGGTATAGAGTGTAGGGTATAGAGTGTACGGTATAGAGTGTTGGGCAATAGAGTGTAGGGTATAGAGTATAGGGTATAGAGTGTAGGGTATAGAGTGTAGGGTATACAGTGTAGGGTATAAAGTGTAGAGTGTAGGGTATAGAGTGTAGGAGGGTATAGAGTGTAGGGTATAGAGTGTAGAGTGTAGAGTGTAGGGTATAGAGTGTAGAGTTTAGGGTATAGAGTGTAGGGTATAGAGTGTAGGGTTTAGAGTGTATGGTATAGAGTGTAGGGTATAGAGTGTAGAGTGTAGGGTATAGAGTGCAGGATATAGAGTGTAGGGTATAGAGTGTATGGTATAGAGTGTACAGTGTAGGGTATAGAGTGTAGGGTATAGATTGTAGGGTATAGAGTGTATTGTATAGGGTATAGAGTGTATGGTGTAGAGTGTAGGTTATAGAGTGTATAGTGTAGGGTATAGAGTGTAGGGTATAGAGTGTATGGTATAGAGTGTAGGGTATAGAGTGTATGGTATAGAGTGTAGGGTATAGAGTGTAGAGTGTAGGGTATAGAGTGTAGGGTATAGAGTGTAGGGTATAGAGTTTAGGGTATAGAGTGTATGGTGTAGAGTGTAGGGTATAGAGTGTAGGGTATAGAGTGTAGGGTATAGAGTGTATGGTATAGAGTGTAGGGAATAGAGTGTAGAGTGTAGGGTATAGAGTGTAGGGTATAGAGTGTAGGGTATAGAGTGTAGAGTGTAGGGTATAGAGTGTAGGGTATAGAGTGTAGGGTGTAGAGTGTAGGGTATAGAGTGTAGGGTATAGAGTGTAGAGTGTAGGGTATAAAGTGTAGGGTATAGAATGTAGGGTGTAGAGTGTAGGGTACAGAGTGTAGAGTGTAGGGTATAGAGTGTATAATATAATGTGTAGGGTATAGAGTGTAGAGTGTAGGGTATAGAGTGTAGGGTATAGAGTATAGAGTGTAGGGTATAGAGTGTAGGGTATAGAGTGTAGAGTGTAGGGTATAGAGTGTAGAGTGTAGGGTATAGAGTGTAGGGTATAGAGTGTATGGTATAGAGTGTAGGGTATAGAGTGTAGGGTATAGAGTGTAGAGTGTAGGGTATAGAGTGTAGGGTATAGAGTGTAGGGTATAGAGTGTAGGGTATAGAGTGTACGGTATAGAGTGTTGGGCTATAGAGTGTAGGGTATAGAGTGTAGGGTATAGAGTGTAGGGTATACAGTGTAGGGTAAGCAGTGTAGGGTATAAAGTGTAGAGTGTAGGGTATAGAGTGTAGGGTATAGAGTGTAGGGTATAGAGTGTAGGGTATAGAGTGTAGGGTATAGAGTGTAGAGTTTAGGGTATAGAGTGTAGAGTTTAGGGTATAGAGTGTAGGGTATAGAGTGTAGGGTATAGAGTGTAGGGTATAGAGTGTAGGGTATAGAGTGTATGGTATAGAGTGTACGGTATATAGTGTAGAGTGTAGGGTATAAAGTGTAGGGTATAGATTGTAGGGTATAGAGTGTAGAATGTAGGGTATAGAGTATAGGGTATAGAGTGTATGGTGTAGAGTGTAGGGTATAGAGTGTATAGTGTAGGGTATAGAGTGTAGGGTTTAGAGTGTAGGGTATTGAGTGTAGGGTATAGAGTGTAGAGTGTAGGGTATAGAGTGTATGGTATAGAGTGTAGGGTATAGAGTGTATGGTATAAAGTGTAGGGTATAGAGTGTAGAGTGTAGGGATTAGAGTGTAGGGTATAGAGTGTATTGTATAGAGTGTAGAGTGTAGGGTATAGAGTGTAGGGTATAGAGTGTACGGTATAGAGTGTTGGGCAATAGAGTGTAGGGTATAGAGTATAGGGTATAGAGTGTAGGGTATAGAGTGTAGGGTATACAGTGTAGGGTATAAAGTGTAGAGTGTAGGGTATAGAGTGTAGGAGGGTATAGAGTGTAGGGTATAGAGTGTAGAGTGTAGAGTGTAGGGTATAGAGTGTAGAGTTTAGGGTATAGAGTGTAGGGTATAGAGTGTAGGGTTTAGAGTGTATGGTATAGAGTGTAGGGTATAGAGTGTAGAGTGTAGGGTATAGAGTGTAGGATATAGAGTGTAGGGTATAGAGTGTATGGTATAGAGTGTACGGTATAGAGTGTACAGTGTAGGGTATAGAGTGTAGGGTATAGATTGTAGGGTATAGAGTGTATTGTATAGGGTATAGAGTGTATGGTGTAGAGTGTAGGTTATAGAGTGTATAGTGTAGGGTATAGAGTGTAGGGTATAGAGTGTATGGTATAGAGTGTAGGGTATAGAGTGTATGGTATAGAGTGTAGGGTATAGAGTGTAGAGTGTAGGGTATAGAGTGTAGGGTATAGAGTGTAGGGTATAGAGTTTAGGGTATAGAGTGTATGGTGTAGAGTGTAGGGTATAGAGTGTAGGGTATAGAGTGTATGGTATAGAGTGTAGGGAATAGAGTGTAGAGTGTAGGGTATAGAGTGTATGGTATAGAGTGTAGGGTATAGAGTGTAGAGGGTAGAGTGTAGGGTATAGAGTGTAGGGTATAGAGTGTAGGGTATAGAGTGTAGAGTGTAGGGTATAGAGTGTAGGGTATAGAGTGTAGGGTGTAGAGTGTAGGGTATAGAGTGTAGGGTATAGAGTGTAGAGTGTAGGGTATAAAGTGTAGGGTATAGAATGTAGGGTGTAGAGTGTAGGGTACAGAGTGTAGAGTGTAGGGTATAGAGTGTATAATATAATGTGTAGGGTATAGAGTGTAGAGTGTAGGGTATAGAGTGTAGGGTATAGAGTATAGAGTGTAGGGTATAGAGTGTAGGGTATAGAGTGTAGAGTGTAGGGTATAGAGTGTAGAGTGTAGGGTATAGAGTGTAGGGTATAGAGTGTATGGTATAGAGTGTAGGGTATAGAGTGTAGGGTATAGAGTGTAGAGTGTAGGGTATAGAGTGTAGGGTATAGAGTGTAGGGTATAGAGTGTAGGGTATAGAGTGTACGGTATAGAGTGTTGGGCTATAGAGTGTAGGGTATAGAGTGTAGGGTATAGAGTGTAGGGTATACAGTGTAGGGTAAGCAGTGTAGGGTATAAAGTGTAGAGTGTAGGGTATAGAGTGTAGGGTATAGAGTGTAGGGTATAGAGTGTAGAGTTTAGGGTATAGAGTGTAGAGTTTAGGGTATAGAGTGTAGGGTATAGAGTGTAGGGTATAGAGTGTAGGGTATAGAGTGTATGGTATAGAGTGTACGGTATATAGTGTAGAGTGTAGGGTATAAAGTGTAGGGTATAGATTGTAGGGTATAGAGTGTAGAATGTAGGGTATAGAGTATAGGGTATAGAGTGTATGGTGTAGAGTGTAGGGTATAGAGTGTATAGTGTAGGGTATAGAGTGTAGGGTTTAGAGTGTAGGGTATTGAGTGTAGGGTATAGAGTGTAGAGTGTAGGGTATAGAGTGTATGGTATAGAGTGTAGGGTATAGAGTGTATGGTATAAAGTGTAGGGTATAGAGTGTAGAGGGTAGAGTGTAGGGTATAGAGTGTAGGGTATAGAGTGTAGGGTATAGAGTGTAGAGTGTAGGGTATAGAGTGTAGGGTATAGAGTGTAAGGTGTAGAGTGTAGGGTATAGAGTGTAGGGTATAGAGTGTAGAGTGTAGGGTATAAAGTGTAGGGTATAGAGTGTAGGGTGTAGAGTGTAGGGTATAGAGTGTAGAGTGTAGGGTATAGAGTGTATGGTATAATGTTTAGGGTATAGAGTGTAGAGTGTAGGGTATAGAGTGTAGGGTATAGAGTATAGAGTGTAGGGTATAGAGTGTAGGGTATAGAGTGTAGAGTGTAGGGTGTAGAGTGTAGGGTATAGAGTGTAGGGTATAGAGTGTAGAGTGTAGGGTATAGAGTGTAGGGTATAGAGTATAGAGTGTAGGGTATAGAGTGTAGGGTATAGAGTGTAGAGTGTAGGGATTAGAGTGTAGGGTATAGAGTGTAGGGTATAGAGTGTAGAGTGTAGGGTATAGAGTGTAGGGTATAGAGTGTACGGTATAGAGTGTTGGGCTATAGAGTGTAGGGTATAGAGTGTAGGGTATAGAGTGTAGGGTATACAGTGTAGGGTATAAAGTGTAGAGTGTAGGGTATAGAGTGTAGGGTATAGAGTGTAGGGTATAGAGTGTAGGGTATAGAGTGTAGGGTATAGAGTGTAGAGTGTAGGGTATAGAGTGTAGAGTTTAGGGTATAGAGTGTAGGGTATAGAGTGTAGGGTTTAGAGTGTATGGTATAGAGTGTAGGGTATAGAGTGTAGAGTGTAGGGTATAGAGTGTAGGGTATAGAGTGTAGGGTATAGAGTGTATGGTATAGAGTGTACGGTATAGAGTGTAGAGTGTAGGGTATAGAGTGTAGGGTATAAAGTGTAGGGTTTAGAGTGTAGGGTATTGAGTGTAGGGTATAGAGTGTAGAGTGTAGGGTATAGAGTGTATGGTATAGAGTGTAGGGTATAGAGTGTATGGTATAGAGTGTAGGGTATAGAGTGTAGAGGGTAGAGTGTAGGGTATAGAGTGTAGGGTATAGAGTGTAGGGTATAGAGTGTAGAGTGTAGGGTATAGAGTGTAGGGTATAGAGTGTAAGGTGTAGAGTGTAGGGTATAGAGTGTAGGGTATAGAGTGTAGAGTGTAGGGTATAAAGTGTAGGGTATAGAGTGTAGGGTGTAGAGTGTAGGGTATAGAGTGTAGAGTGTAGGGTATAGAGTGTATGGTATAATGTTTAGGGTATAGAGTGTAGAGTGTAGGGTATAGAGTGTAGGGTATAGAGTATAGAGTGTAGGGTATAGAGTGTAGGGTATAGAGTGTAGAGTGTAGGGTGTAGAGTGTAGGGTATAGAGTGTAGGGTATAGAGTGTAGAGTGTAGGGTATAGAGTGTAGGGTATAGAGTATAGAGTGTAGGGTATAGAGTGTAGGGTATAGAGTGTAGAGTGTAGGGATTAGAGTGTAGGGTATAGAGTGTAGGGTATAGAGTGTAGAGTGTAGGGTATAGAGTGTAGGGTATAGAGTGTACGGTATAGAGTGTTGGGCTATAGAGTGTAGGGTATAGAGTGTAGGGTATAGAGTGTAGGGTATACAGTGTAGGGTATAAAGTGTAGAGTGTAGGGTATAGAGTGTAGGGTATAGAGTGTAGGGTATAGAGTGTAGGGTATAGAGTGTATGGTATAGAGTGTACGGTATATAGTGTAGAGTGTAGGGTATAAAGTGTAGGGTATAGATTGTAGGGTATAGAGTGTAGAATGTAGGGTATAGAGTATAGGGTATAGAGTGTATGGTGTAGAGTGTAGGGTATAGAGTGTATAGTGTAGGGTATAGAGTGTAGGGTTTAGAGTGTAGGGTATTGAGTGTAGGGTATAGAGTGTAGAGTGTAGGGTATAGAGTGTATGGTATAGAGTGTAGGGTATAGAGTGTATGGTATAAAGTGTAGGGTATAGAGTGTAGAGGGTAGAGTGTAGGGTATAGAGTGTAGGGTATAGAGTGTAGGGTATAGAGTGTAGAGTGTAGGGTATAGAGTGTAGGGTATAGAGTGTAAGGTGTAGAGTGTAGGGTATAGAGTGTAGGGTATAGAGTGTAGAGTGTAGGGTATAAAGTGTAGGGTATAGAGTGTAGGGTGTAGAGTGTAGGGTATAGAGTGTAGAGTGTAGGGTATAGAGTGTATGGTATAATGTTTAGGGTATAGAGTGTAGAGTGTAGGGTATAGAGTGTAGGGTATAGAGTATAGAGTGTAGGGTATAGAGTGTAGGGTATAGAGTGTAGAGTGTAGGGTGTAGAGTGTAGGGTATAGAGTGTAGGGTATAGAGTGTAGAGTGTAGGGTATAGAGTGTAGGGTATAGAGTATAGAGTCTAGGGTATAGAGTGTAGGGTATAGAGTGTAGAGTGTAGGGATTAGAGTGTAGGGTATAGAGTGTAGGGTATAGAGTGTAGAGTGTAGGGTATAGAGTGTAGGGTATAGAGTGTACGGTATAGAGTGTTGGGCTATAGAGTGTAGGGTATAGAGTGTAGGGTATAGAGTGTAGGGTATACAGTGTAGGGTATAAAGTGTAGAGTGTAGGGTATAGAGTGTAGGGTATAGAGTGTAGGGTATAGAGTGTAGGGTATAGAGTGTAGGGTATAGAGTGTAGAGTGTAGGGTATAGAGTGTAGAGTTTAGGGTATAGAGTGTAGGGTATAGAGTGTAGGGTTTAGAGTGTATGGTATAGAGTGTAGGGTATAGAGTGTAGAGTGTAGGGTATAGAGTGTAGGGTATAGAGTGTAGGGTATAGAGTGTATGGTATAGAGTGTACGGTATAGAGTGTAGAGTGTAGGGTATAGAGTGTAGGGTATAAAGTGTAGGGTTTAGAGTGTAGGGTATTGAGTGTAGGGTATAGAGTGTAGAGTGTAGGGTATAGAGTGTATGGTATAGAGTGTAGGGTATAGAGTGTATGGTATAGAGTGTAGGGTATAGAGTGTAGAGGGTAGAGTGTAGGGTATAGAGTGTAGGGTATAGAGTGTAGGGTATAGAGTGTAGAGTGTAGGGTATAGAGTGTAGGTATAGAGTGTAGGGTGTAGAGTGTAGGGTATAGAGTGTAGGTTATAGAGTGTAGAGTGTAGGGTATAAAGTGTAGGGTATAGAGTGTAGGGTGTAGAGTGTAGGGTATAGAATGTAGAGTGTAGGGTATAGAGTGTATGGTATAATGTGTAGGGTATAGAGTGTAGAGTGTAGGGTATAGAGTGTAGGGTATAGAGTGTAGGGTATAGAGTGTAGGGTATAGAGTGTAGAGTGTAGGGTATAGAGTGTAGAGTGTAGGGTATAGAGTGTAGGGTATAGAGTGTATGGTATAGAGTGTAGGGTATAGAGTGTAGGGTATAGAGTGTAGAGTGTAGGGATTAGAGTGTAGGGTATAGAGTGTAGGGTATAGAGTGTAGAGTGTAGGGTATAGAGTGTAGGGTATAGAGTGTACGGTACAGAGTGTTGGGCTATAGAGTGTAGGGTATAGAGTGTAGGGTATAGAGTGTAAAGTATAGAGTGTAGGGTATACAGTGTAGGGTATAAAGTGTAGAGTGTAGGGTATAGAGTGTAGGGTATAGAGTGTAGGGTATAGAGTGTAGGGTATAGAGTGAAGAGTGTAGGGTATAGAGTGTAGGGCATAAAGTGTAGGGTATAGATTGTAGGGTATAGAGTGTAGAATGTAGGGTATAGAGTGTAGGGTATAGAGTGTATGGTGTAGAGTGTAGGGTATAGAGTGTATAGTGTAGGGTATAGAGTGTAGGGTTTAGAGTGTAGGGTATTGAGTGTAGGGTATAGAGTGTAGAGTGTAGGGTATAGAGTGTATGGTATAGAGTGTAGGGTATAGAGTGTAGGGTATAGAGTGTAGAGTGTAGGGTATGGAGTTTAGGGTATAGAGTGTATGGTATAGAGTGTAGAGTGTAGGGTATAGAGTGTATAGTGTAGGGTATAGAGTGTAGGGTATAGAGTGTAGGGTATAGAGTGTATGGTATAGAGTGTAGGGAATAGAGTGTAGTGTAGGGTATAGAGTGTATGGTATAGAGTGTAGGGTATAGAGTGTAGAGTATAGAGTGTAGGGTATAGAGTGTAGGGTATAGAGTGTAGGGTATAGAATGTATGGTATAGAGTGTAGGGAATAGAGTGTAGAGTGTAGGGTATAGAGTGTATGGTATAGAGTGTAGGGTATAGAGTGTAGAGGGTAGAGTGTAGTGTATAGAGTGTAGGGTATAGAGTGTAGGGTATAGAGTGTAGAGTGTAGGGTATAGAGTGTAGGGTATAGAGTGTAGGGTATAGAGTGTAGAGTGTAGGGATTAGAGTGTAGGGTATAGAGTGTAGGGTATAGAGTGTAGAGTGTAGGGTATAGAGTGTAGAGTATAGAGTATAGAGTGTAGGGTATAGATTGTAGGGTATAGAGTGTAAAGTGTAGAGTGTAGAGTATAGAGTGTAGAGTGTAGGGTATAGAGTGTAGGGTATAGAACGTAGGGTGTAGGGTATAGAGTGTAGGGTATAGAGTGTAGGGTATAGAGTGTAGAGTGTAGAGTATAGAGTGTATGGTATAGAGTGTAGGGTGTAGAGTGTAGGGTATAGAGTGTAGAGTGTAGGGTATAGAGTGTAGGGTATATAGTGTATGGTATACAGTGTAGAGTGTAGAGTGTAGGGTATAGAGTGTATATTGTAGGGTATAGAGTGTAGGATATAGAGTGTATGGTATAGAGTGTAGGGTATAGAGTGTAGAGTGTAGGGTATAGAGTGTAGGGTATAGAGTGTAGGGTATACGGTGTAGGTTATAGAGTGTAGGGTATAGGGTGTAGGGTATAGAGTATAGAGTGCAGGGTATAGAGTGTAGGGTATATAGTGAAGAGTATAGAGTGTAGGGTATAGAGTGTAGGGTGTAGAGTGTAGAGTGTAGGGTATAGAGTGTAGAGTATAGAGTGTAGGGTATAGAGTGTAGAGTGTAGGGTATAGAGTGTAGGGTATAGAGTGTAGAGTGTAGGGTATAGAGTGTAGAGTGTAGGGTATAGAGTGTAGGGTATAGAGTGTAGGGTATAGAGTGTAGGGTATAGAGTGTAGAGTGTAGGGTATAGAGTGTAGGGTATAGAGTGTAGGGTATATAGTGTAGGGTATAGAGTGTAGAGTGTAGGGTATAGAGTGTAGGGTATAGAGTGTATGGAATAGAGTTTAGAGTGTAGAGTGTAGGGTATGGAGTGTAGGGTATAGAGTGTATGGTATAGAGTGTAGGGTATAGAGTGTGGGGTATAGAGTGTAGGGTATAGAGTGTAGAGTGTAGGGATTAGAGTGTAGGGTATAGAGTGTAGGATATAGAGTGTATGGAATAGAGTGTAGGGTATAGAGTGAAGAGTGTAGGGTATAGAGTGTAGGGTATAGAGCGTAGGGTGTAGGGTATAGAGTGTAGGGTATAGAGTGTAGGGTATACAGTGTATGGTATAGAGTGTAGGGTGTAGAGTGTAGGGTATAGAGTGTAGGTTATAGAGTGTAGAGTGTAGGGCATAGAGTGTATGGTATAGAGTGTAGGGTGTAGAGTGTATAGTATAGAGTGTAGGGTATAGATTATATGGTATAGAGTTTAGAGTGTAGGATATAGAGTGTATAATATAGAGTGTAGAGTGTAGGGTATAGAGTGTAGGGTATAGAGTGTAGGGTATAGAGTGTACGGTATAGAGCGTATGATATAGAGTGTATGGTATATAGTGTAGGGTATAGAGTGTTTGGTATTGAGTGTAAGGTATAGAGTGTAGAGAGTATGGTATAGATTTTAGAGTGTAGAGTGTAGGGTATAGAGTGTAGGGTATAGAGTGTATGGAATAGAGTGTATGGTATAGAGTGTAGGGTGTAGAGTGTAGGGTATAGAGTGTAGAGTGTGGGGTATAGAGTGTAGAGTGTAGGGTATAGAGTGTATGATATAGAGTGTAGGGTATAGAGTGTATGGTATAGATTGCAGGGTATAAAGTGTAGGGTATAGAGTGTAGGGTATAGAGTGTAGAGTGTAGGGTATAGAGTGTAGGGTATAGAGTGTATGGTATAGAGTGTATGGTATAGATTGTAGGGTATAGAGTGTAGGGTATAGAGTGTAGAGTGTAGGGTATAAAGTGTAGAAAGTAGGGTATAGTGTGTAGGGCATAGAGTGTAGAGTGTAGGGTATAGAGTGTAGGGTATAGAGTGTAGATTGTATGGTATAGAGTGTAGGGTATAGAGTGTATAGTGTAGAGTATAGAATATAGAGTGTAGGGTATAGAGTGTAGGGTATAGCGTGTAGGGTATAGAGTGTAGGGTATAGAGTATATAGTGTAGGGTATAGAGTGTAGGGTATAGAGTGTAGAGTGTAGGGTATAGAGTGTAGGGTATAGAGTGCAGGGTATAGAGTGTAGGGTATAAAGTGTAGAGTGTAGGGTATAGAGTGTAGGGTATAGAGTGTAGAGTGTAGGGTGTAGAGTGTAGAGTGTAGGGTATAGAGTGTAAGGTATAGAGTGTAGGGTATAGAGTATATGTTATAGAGTGTAGGGTATAGAATGTAGAGTGTAGGGTATAGAGTGTAGGGTATAGAGTGTAGGGTATAGAGTGTAGGGTATAAAGTGTAGAGTGTAGGGTATAGAGTGTAGGGTATAGAGTGTAGGGTATAGAGTGTATGGTATAGATTGTTTGGTATAGAGTGTAGAGTGTAGGGTATAGAGTGTAGGGTATAGAGTGTAGGGTATATATTGTAGGGTATAGAGTGTAGAGTGTAGGGTATAGAGTGTAGGGTATAGAGTGTATGGTGTAGAGTGTAGGGTATAGAGTGTATAGTGTAGGGTATAGAGTGTAGGGTATAGAGTGTAGGGTATAGAGTGTATGGTATAGAGTGTACAGTATAGAGTGTATGGTATAGAGTGTAGAGTTTAGGGTATAGAGTGTAGTGTGTAGAGTGTATGGTGTAGTGTGTAGGGTACAGAGTGTAGAGTGTAGGGTATAGAGTGTAGGGTATAGAGTGTAGGGTATAGAGTGTACGGTATAGAGTGTATGATATAGAGTGTATGGTATATAGTGTAGGGTATAGAGTGTTTGGTATAGAGTGTAAGGTATAGAGTGTAGAGAGTAGGGTATAGATTTTAGAGTGTAGAGTGTAGGGTATAGAGTGTAGGGTATAGAGTGTATGGAATAGAGTGTATGGTATAGAGTGTAGGGTGTAGAGTGTAGGGTATAGAGTGTAGAGTGTGGTTTATAGAGTGTAGAGTGTAGGGTATAGAGTGTAGAGTGTAGAGTGTAGGGTATAGAGTGTAGGGTATAGAGTGTAGAGTGTAGGGTATAGAGTGTAGGGTATAGAGTGTATGGTATAGAGTGTAGGGTATAGAGTGTAGGCTATAGAGTGTAGAGTGTAGGGATTAGAGTGTAGGGTATAGAGTGTAGGGTATAGAGTGTAGGGTATAGAGTGTTGGGCTATAGAGTGTTGGGTATAGAGTGTAGGGTATAAAGTGTAGGGTATAGAGTGTAGGGTATAGAGTGTAGGGTATACAGTGTAGGGTATAAGGTGTAGAGTGTAGGGTATAGAGTGTAGGGTATAGAGTGTAGAGTGTAGGGTATAGAGTGTAGAGTTTAGGGTATAGAGTGTAGGGTATAGAGTGTAGGGTATAGAGTGTAGAGTGTAGGGTATAGAGTGTATGATATAGAGTGTAGGGTATAGAGTGTATGGAATAGAGTGTATGGTATAGAGTGTAGGGTGTAGAGTCTAGGGTATAGAGTGTAGAGTGTAGGGTATAGAGTATATGGTATAATGTGTAGGGTATTTAGTGTAGAGTGTAGGGTATAGAGTGTAGGGTATAGAGTATAGAGTGTAGGGTATAGAGTGTAGAGTGTAGGGTATAGAGTGTAGAGTGTAGGGTATAGTGTGTAGAGTATAGAGTGTATGGTATAGAGTGTAGGGTATAGAGTGTAGGGTATAGAGTGTAGAGTGTAGGGATTAGAGTGTAGGGTATAGAGTGTAGAGTGTAGGGTATAGAGTGTAGGGTATAGAGTGTACGGTATAGAGTGTTGGGCTATAGAGTGTAGGGTATAGAGTGTAGGGTATAGAGTGTAGGGTATACAGTGTAGGATATAAAGTGTAGAGTGTAGGGTATAGAGTGTAGGGTATAGAGTGTAGGGTATAGAGTGTAGGGTATTGAGTGTAGAGTGTAGGGTATAGAGTGTAGAGTTTAGGGTATAGAGTGTAGGGTATAGAGTCTAGGGTTTAGAGTGTATGGTATAGAGTGTAGGGTATAGAGTGTAGGGTATAGAGTGTATGGTATAGAGTGTACGGTATAGAGTGTAGAGTGTAGGGGATAGAGTGTAGGGTATAAAGTGTAGGGTATAGATTGTAGGGTATAGAGTGTAGAATGTAGGGTATAGAGTCTAGGGGATAGAGTGTATGGTGTAGAGTGTAGGGCATAGAGTGTATAGTGTAGGGTATAGAGTGTAGGGTTTAGAGTGTAGGGTATAGAGTGTAGGGTATAGAGTGTAGAGTGTAGGGTATAGAGTGTATGGTATACAGTGTAGGGTATAGAGTGTAAGGTATAGAGTGTAGGGTATAGAGTGTAGGGTATAGAGTGTAGAGTGTAGGGTATAGAGTTTAGGGTATAGAGTGTATGGTATAGAGTGTAGAGTGTAGGGTATAGAGTGAATAGTGTAGGGTATAGAGTGTAGGGTATAGAGTGTAGGGTATAGAGTGTATGGTATAGAGTGTAGGGAATAGAGTGTAGAGTGTAGGGTATAGAGTGTATGGTATAGAGTGTAGGGTATAGAGTGTAGAGTATAGAGTGTAGGGTATAGAGTGTAGGGTATAGAATGTATGGTATAGAGTGTAGGGAATAGAGTGTAGAGTGTAGGGTATAGAGTGTATGGTGTAGAGTGTAGGGTATAGAGTGTATAGTGTAGGGTATAGAGTGCAGGGTATAGAGTGTATGGAATAGAGTGTATGGAATATAGTGTACGGTATAGAGTGTAGAGTGTAGGGTATAGAGTGTAGGGTATAGAGCGTAGGGTGTAGGGTGTAGATTGTAGGTTATAGAGTGTAGGGTATAGAGTGTAGAGTGTAGGGTATAGACTGCATGGTATAGAGTGTAGGGTGTAGAGTGTATGGTATAGAGTGTACAGTATAGAGTGTATGGTATAGAGTGTAGAGTGTAGGGTATAGAGTGTATGGTATAGAGTATAGGGTGTAGAGTGTATAGTATAGAGTGTAGGGTACAGAGTGTACGGTATAGAGTGTACGATATAGAGTGTATGGTATATAGTGTAGGGTATAGAGTGTTTGGTATTGAGTGTAAGGTATAGAGTGTAGAGAGTAGGGTATAGATTTTAGAGTGTAGAGTGTAGGGTATAGAGTGTAGGGTATAGAGTGTATGGAATAGAGTGTATGGTATAGAGTGTAGGGTGTAGAGTGTAGGGTATAGAGTGTAGAGTGTGGTTTATAGAGTGTAGAGTGTAGGGTATAGAGTGTATGGTATAGATTGCAGGGTATAGAGTGTAGGGTATATAGTGTAGGGTATAGAGTATAGAGTGTAGGGTATAGAGTGTAGGGTATAGAGTGTAGAGTGTAGAGTGTAGGGTATAGAGTGTAGAGTGTAGGG
The DNA here is from genome assembly GCF_032444005.1 of Ranitomeya imitator. Classification (NCBI taxonomy): domain Eukaryota; kingdom Metazoa; phylum Chordata; class Amphibia; order Anura; family Dendrobatidae; genus Ranitomeya; species Ranitomeya imitator. The sequence goes on from NW_027193402.1 coordinate 1,242,762, forward strand.
TATAGAGTGTAGGGTATAGAGTGTATGGTATAGAGTGTAGGGTATAGAGTGTAGGCTATAGAGTGTAGAGTGTAGGGATTAGAGTGTTGGGTATAGAGTGTAGGGTATAGAGTGTAGGGTATAGAGTGTTGGGCTATAGAGTGTTGGGTATAGAGTGTAGGGTATAGAGTGTAGGGTATAGAGTGTAGGGTATACAGTGTAGGGTATAAGGTGTAGAGTGTAGGGTATAGAGTGTAGGGTATAGAGTGTAGGGTATAGAGTGTAGAGTGTAGGGTATAGAGTGTAGAGTTTAGGGTATAGAGTGTAGGGTATAGAGTGTAGAGTGTAGGGTATAGAGTGTATGATATAGAGTGTAGGGTATAGAGTGTATGGAATAGAGTGTATGGTATAGAGTGTAGGGTGTAGAGTCTAGGGTATAGAGTGTAGAGTGTAGGGTATAGAGTGTATGGTATAATGTGTAGGGTATAGAGTGTAGAGTGTAGGGTATAGAGTGTAGGGTATAGAGTATAGAGTGTAGGGTATAGAGTGTAGAGTGTAGGGATTAGAGTGTAGGGAATAGAGTGTAGAGTGTAGGGTATAGAGTGTAGGGTATAGAGTGTACGGTATAGAGTGTAGGGTATAGAGTGTAGAGTGTAGGGATTAGAGTGTAGGGAATAGAGTGTAGAGTGTAGGGTATAGAGTGTAGGGTATAGAGTGTATGGTATAGAGTGTAGGGTATAGAGTGTAGGGTATAGAGTGTAGAGTGTAGGGATTAGAGTGTAGGGAATAGAGTGTAGAGTGTAGGGTATAGAGTGTAGGGTATAGAGTGTACGGTATAGAGTGTTGGGCTATAGAGTGTAGGGTATAGAGTGTAGGGTATAGAGTGAAGGGTATACAGTGTAGGGTATAAAGTGTAGAGTGTAGGGTATAGAGTGTAGAGTTTAGGGTATAGAGTGTAGGGTATAGAGTCTAGGGTTTAGAGTGTATGGTATAGAGTGTAGGGTATAGAGTGTAGAGTGTAGGGTATAGAGTGTAGGGTATAGAGTGTAGGGTATAGAGTGTATGGTATAGAGTGTACGGTATAGAGTGTAGAGTGTAGGGTATAGAGTGTAGGGTATAAAGTGTAGGGTATAGATTGTAGAGTATAGAGTGTAGAATGTAGGGTATAGAGTCTAGGGGATAGAGTGTATGGTGTAGAGTGTAGGGTATAGAGTGTATAGTGTAGGGTATAGAGTGTAGGGTTTAGAGTGTAGGGTATAGAGTGTAGGGTATAGAGTGTAGAGTGTAGGGTATAGAGTGTATGGTATAGAGTGTAGGGTATAGAGTGTAGGGTATAGAGTGTAGGATATAGAGTGTAGGGTATAGAGTGTAGAATGTAGGGTATAGAGTTTAGGGTATAGAGTGTATGGTATAGAGTGTAGAGTGTAGGGTATAGATTGAATAGTGTAGGGTATAGAGTGTAGGGTATAGAGTGTAGGGTATAGAGTGTATGGTTTAGAGTGTAGGGAATAGAGTGTAGAGTGTAGGGTATAGAGTGTATGGTATAGAGTGTAGGGTATAGAGTGTAGAGTATAGAGTGTAGGGTATAGAGTGTAGGGTATAGAGTGTAGGGTATAGAATGTATGGTATAGAGTGTAGGGAATAGAGTGTAGAGTGTAGGGTATAGAGTGTATGGTGTAGGGTATAGAGTGTAGGGTTTAGAGTGTAGGGTATAGAGTGTAGAATGTAGGGTGTAGAGTCTAGGGGATAGAGTGTATGGTGTAGAGTGTAGGGTGTAGAGTGTATAGTATAGAGTGTAGGGTACAGAGTGTAGAGTGTAGGGTATAGAGTGTAGGGTATAGAGTGTAGGGTATAGAGTGTAGGGTATATATTGTAGGGTATAGAGTGTAGAGTGTAGGGTATAGAGTGTAGGGTATAGAGTGTATGGTGTAGAGTGTAGGGTATAGAGTGTATAGTGTAGGGTATAGAGTGTAGGGTATAGAGTCTAGGGTATAGAGTGTATGGTATAGAGTGTACAGTATAGAGTGTATGGTATAGAGTGTAGAGTGTAGGGTATAGACTGTAGTGTGTAGAGTGTAGGGTATAGACTGTAGTGTGTAGAGTGTATGGTATAGTGTGTAGGGTACAGAGTGTAGAGTGTAGGGTATAGAGTGTAGGGTATAGAGTGTAGGGTATAGAGTGTATGGTATAGAGTGTATGATATAGAGTGTATGGTATATAGTGTAGGGTATAGAGTGTTTGGTATAGAGTGTAAGGTATAGAGTGTAGAGAGTAGGGTATAGATTTTAGAGTGTAGAGTGTAGGGTATAGAGTGTAGGGTATAGAGTGTATGGAATAGAGTGTATGGTATAGAGTGTAGAGTGTAGGGTATAGAGTGTAGAGTGTGGTTTATAGAGTGTAGAGTGTAGGGTATAGAGTGTATGGTATAGATTGCAGGGTATAGAGTGTAGGGTATATAGTGTAGGGTATAGAGTATAGAGTGTAGGGTATAGAGTGTAGGGTATAGAGTGTAGAGTGTAGAGTGTAGGGTATAGAGTGTAGAGTGTAGGGTATAGAGTGTAGGGTATAGAGTGTATGGTATAGAGTGTAGGGTATAGAGTGTAGGCTATAGAGTGTAGAGTGTAGGGTATAGAGTGTAGAGTGTAGGGTATAGAGTGTTGGGTATAGAGTGTAGGGTATAGAGTGTAGGGTATAGAGTGTTGGGCTATAGAGTGTTGGGTATAGAGTGTAGGGTATAGAGTGTAGGGTATAGAGTGTAGGGTATACAGTGTAGGGTATAAGGTGTAGAGTGTAGGGTATAGAGTGTAGGGTATAGAGTGTAGGGTATAGAGTGTAGAGTGTAGGGTATAGAGTGTAGAGTTTAGGGTATAGAGTGTAGGGTATAGAGTGTAGAGTGTAGGGTATAGAGTGTATGATATAGAGTGTAGGGTATAGAGTGTATGGAATAGAGTGTATGGTATAGAGTGTAGGGTGTAGAGTCTAGGGTATAGAGTGTAGAGTGTAGGGTATAGAGTGTATGGTATAATGTGTAGGGTATAGAGTGTAGAGTGTAGGGTATAGAGTGTAGGGTATAGAGTATAGAGTGTAGGGTATAGAGTGTAGAGTGTAGGGTATAGAGTGTAGGGTATAGAGTGTAGGGTATAGAGTGTATGGTATAGAGTGTAGGGTATAGAGTGTAGGGTATAGAGTGTAGAGTGTAGGGATTAGAGTGTAGGGTATAGAGTGTAGAGTGTAGGGTATAGAGTGTAGGGTATAGAGTGTACGGTATAGAGTGTTGGGCTATAGAGTGTAGGGTATAGAGTGTAGGGTATAGAGTGAAGGGTATACAGTGTAGGGTATAAAGTGTAGAGTGTAGGGTATAGAGTGTAGGGTATAGAGTGTAGGGTATTGAGTGTAGAGTGTAGAGTGTAGGGTATAGAGTGTAGAGTTTAGGGTATAGAGTGTAGGGTATAGAGTCTAGGGTTTAGAGTGTATGGTATAGAGTGTAGGGTATAGAGTGTAGAGTGTAGGGTATAGAGTGTAGGGTATAAAGTGTAGGGTATAGATTGTAGAGTATAGAGTGTAGAATGTAGGGTATAGAGTCTAGGGGATAGAGTGTATGGTGTAGAGTGTAGGGTATAGAGTGTATAGTGTAGGGTATAGAGTGTAGGGTTTAGAGTGTAGGGTATAGAGTGTAGGGTATAGAGTGTAGAGTGTAGGGTATAGAGTGTATGGTATAGAGTGTAGGGTATAGAGTGTAGGGTATAGAGTGTAGGATATAGAGTGTAGGGTATAGAGTGTAGAATGTAGGGTATAGAGTTTAGGGTATAGAGTGTATGGTATAGAGTGTAGAGTGTAGGGTATAGATTGAATAGTGTAGGGTATAGAGTGTAGGGTATAGAGTGTAGGGTATAGAGTGTATGGTATAGAGTGTAGGGAATAGAGTGTAGAGTGTAGGGTATAGAGTGTATGGTATAGAGTGTAGGGTATAGAGTGTAGAGTATAGAGTGTAGGGTATAGAGTGTAGGGTATAGAGTGTAGGGTATAGAATGTATGGTATAGAGTGTAGGGAATAGAGTGTAGAGTGTAGGGTATAGAGTGTATGGTGTAGGGTATAGAGTGTAGGGTTTAGAGTGTAGGGTATAGAGTGTAGAATGTAGGGTGTAGAGTCTAGGGAATAGAGTGTATGGTGTAGAGTGTAGGGTGTAGAGTGTATAGTATAGAGTGTAGGGTACAGAGTGTAGAGTGTAGGGTATAGAGTGTAGGGTATAGAGTGTAGGGTATAGAGTGTAGGGTATATATTGTAGGGTATAGAGTGTAGAGTGTAGGGTATAGAGTGTAGGGTATAGAGTGTATGGTGTAGAGTGTAGGGTATAGAGTGTATAGTGTAGGGTATAGAGTGTAGGGTATAGAGTCTAGGGTATAGAGTGTATGGTATAGAGTGTACAGTATAGAGTGTATGGTATAGAGTGTAGAGTGTAGGGTATAGACTGTAGTGTGTAGAGTGTATGGTATAGTGTGTAGGGTACAGAGTGTAGAGTGTAGGGTATAGAGTGTAGGGTATAGAGTGTACGGTATAGAGTGTATGATATAGAGTGTATGGTATATAGTGTAGGGTATAGAGTGTTTGGTATAGAGTGTAAGGTATAGAGTGTAGAGAGTAGGGTATAGATTTTAGAGTGTAGAGTGTAGGGTATAGAGTGTAGGGTATAGAGTGTATGGAATAGAGTGTATGGTATAGAGTGTAGAGTGTAGGGTATAGAGTGTAGAGTGTGGTTTATAGAGTGTAGAGTGTAGGGTATAGAGTGTATGGTATAGATTGCAGGGTATAGAGTGTAGGGTATATAGTGTAGGGTATAGAGTATAGAGTGTAGGGTATAGAGTGTAGGGTATAGAGTGTAGAGTGTAGAGTGTAGGGTATAGAGTGTAGAGTGTAGGGTATAGAGTGTAGGGTATAGAGTGTATGGTATAGAGTGTAGGGTATAGAGTGTAGGCTATAGAGTGTAGAGTGTAGGGATTAGAGTGTTGGGTATAGAGTGTAGGGTATAGAGTGTAGGGTATAGAGTGTTGGGCTATAGAGTGTTGGGTATAGAGTGTAGGGTATAGAGTGTATGGTATAGAGTGTAGGGTATACAGTGTAGGGTATAAGGTGTAGAGTGTAGGGTATAGAGTGTAGGGTATAGAGTGTAGGGTATAGAGTGTAGAGTGTAGGGTATAGAGTGTAGAGTTTAGGGTATAGAGTGTAGGGTATAGAGTGTAGAGTGTAGGGTATAGAGTGTATGATATAGAGTGTAGGGTATAGAGTGTATGGAATAGAGTGTATGGTATAGAGTGTAGGGTGTAGAGTCTAGGGTATAGAGTGTAGAGTGTAGGGTATAGAGTGTATGGTATAATGTGTAGGGTATAGAGTGTAGAGTGTAGGGTATAGAGTGTAGGGTATAGAGTATAGAGTGTAGGGTATAGAGTGTAGAGTGTAGGGTATAGAGTGTAGGGTATAGAGTGTAGGGTATAGAGTGTATGGTATAGAGTGTATGGTATAGAGTGTAGGGTATAGAGTGTAGGGTATAGAGTGTAGAGTGTAGGGATTAGAGTGTAGGGTATAGAGTGTAGAGTGTAGGGTATAGAGTGTAGGGTATAGAGTGTACGGTATAGAGTGTTGGGCTATAGAGTGTAGGGTATAGAGTGTAGGGTATAGAGTGAAGGGTATACAGTGTAGGGTATAAAGTGTAGAGTGTAGGGTATAGAGTGTAGGGTATAGAGTGTAGGGTATTGAGTGTAGAGTGTAGAGTGTAGGGTATAGAGTGTAGAGTTTAGGGTATAGAGTGTAGGGTATAGAGTCTAGGGTTTAGAGTGTATGGTATAGAGTGTAGGGTATAGAGTGTAGAGTGTAGGGTATAGAGTGTAGGGTATAGAGTGTAGGGTATAGAGTGTATGGTATAGAGTGTACGGTATAGAGTGTAGAGTGTAGGGTATAGAGTGTAGGGTATAAAGTGTAGGGTATAGATTGTAGGGTATAGAGTGTAGAATGTAGGGTATAGAGTCTAGGGGATAGAGTGTATGGTGTAGAGTGTAGGGTATAGAGTGTATAGTGTAGGGTATAGAGTGTAGGGTTTAGAGTGTAGGGTATAGAGTGTAGGGTATAGAGTGTAGAGTGTAGGGTATAGAGTGTATGGTATAGAGTGTAGGGTATAGAGTGTAGGGTATAGAGTGTAGGATATAGAGTGTAGGGTATAGAGTGTAGAGTGTAGGGTATAGAGTTTAGGGTATAGAGTGTATGGTATAGAGTGTAGAGTGTAGGGTATAGATTGAATAGTGTAGGGTATAGAGTGTAGGGTATAGAGTGTATGGTATAGAGTGTAGGGAATAGAGTGTAGAGTGTAGGGTATAGAGTGTATGGTATAGCGTGTAGGGTATAGAGTGTAGAGTATAGAGTGTAGGGTATAGAGTGTAGGGTATAGAGTGTAGGGTATAGAATGTATGGTATAGAGTGTAGGGAATAGAGTGTAGAGTGTAGGGTATAGAGTGTATGGTGTAGGGTATAGAGTGTAGGGTTTAGAGTGTAGGGTATAGAGTGTAGAATGTAGGGTATAGAGTCTAGGGGATAGAGTGTATGGTGTAGAGTGTAGGGTATAGAGTGTATAGTGTAGGGTATAGAGTGTAGGGTTTAGAGTGTAGGGTATAGAGTGTAGGGTATAGAGTGTAGAGTGTAGGGTATAGAGTGTATGGTATAGAGTGTAGGGTATAGAGTGTAGGGTATAGAGTGTAGGGTATAGAGTGTAGGGTATAGAGTGTAGAGTGTAGGGTATAGAGTGTATGGTATAGAGTGTAGAGTGTAGGGTATAGAGTGAATAGTGTAGGGTATAGAGTGTAGGGTATAGAGTGTAGGGTATAGAGTGTATGGTATAGAGTGTAGGGAATAGAGTGTAGAGTGTAGGGTATAGAGTGTATGGTATAGAGTGTAGGGTATAGAGTGTAGAGTATAGAGTGTAGGGTATAGAGTGTAGGGTATAGAGTGTAGGGTATAGAATGTATGGTATAGAGTGTAGGGAATAGAGTGTAGAGTGTAGGGTATAGAGTGTATGGTGTAGAGTGTAGGGTATAGAGTGTATAGTGTAGGGTATAGAGAGCAGGGTATAGAGTGTATGGAATAGAGTGTATGGAATATAGTGTACGGTATAGAGTGTAGAGTGTAGGGTATAGAGTGTAGGGTATAGAGCGTAGGGTGTAGGGTATAGATTGTAGGGTATAGAGTGTAGAGTATAGAGTGTAGAGTGTAGGGTATAGAGTGCATGGTATAGAGTGTAGGGTGTAGAGTGTATGGTATAGAGTGTACAGTATAGAGTGTATGGTATAGAGTGTATGGTATAGAGTGTAGGGTGTAGAGTGTATAGTATAGAGTGTAGGGTACAGAGTGTAGAGTGTAGGGTATAGAGTGTAGGGTATAGAGTGTAGGGTATAGAGTGTATGGTATAGAGTGTACGGTATAGAGTGTATGATATAGAGTGTATGGTATATAGTGTAGGGTATAGAGTGTTTGGTATAGAGTGTAAGATATAGAGTGTAGAGAGTAGGGTATAGATTTTAGAGTGTACAGTGTAGGGTATAGAGTGTAGGGTATAGAGTGTATGGAATAGAGTGTATGGTATAGAGTGTAGGGTGTAGAGTGTAGGGTATAGAGTGTAGAGTGTGGGGTATAGAGTGTAGAGTGTAGGGTATAGAGTGTATGATATAGAGTGTAGGGTATAGAGTGTATGGTATAGATTGCAGGGTATAGAGTGTAGGATATAGAGTGTAGGGTATAGAGTGTAGAGTGTAGGGTATAGAGTGTAGGGTATAGAGTGTATGGTATAGAGTGTATGGTATAGATTGTAGGGTATAGAGTGTAGGGTATAGAGTGTAGAGTGTAGGGTATAGAGTGTAGGGTATAGAGTGTAGATTGTATGGTATAGAGTGTAGGGTATAGAGTGTATAGTGTAGGGTATAGAGTGTAGAGTGTAGGGTATAGAGTGTAGGGTATAGAGTGTTGGGATATAGAGTGTAGGGTATAGAGTGTAGGGTATAGAGTGTAGGGTATAGATTGTAGGGTATAGAGTATAGGGTATAGAGTGTAGGGTATAGAGTATATAGTGTAGGGTATAGTGTGTAGGGTATAGAGTGTAGAGTGTAGGGTATAGAGTGTAGGGTATAGAGTGTAGGGTATAGAGTGTAGGGTATAAAGTGTAGAGTGTAGGGTATAGAGTGTAGGGTATAGAATGTAGGGTATAGAGTGTAGGGTATAGAGTGTAGAGTGTAGGATATAGAGTGTAGAGTATAGAGTGTATAGTGTAGGGTATAGAGTGTAGAGTGTAGGGTATAGAGTGTAGGGTATAGAGTGTAGGGTATAGAGTGTAGGGTAAAGAGTGTAGAGTGTAGGGATTAGAGTGTAGGGTATAGAGTGTAGGGTATAGAGTGTAGAGTGTAGGGTATAGAGTGTAGGGTATAGAGTGTACGGTATAGAGTGTTGGGCTATAGAGTGTAGGGTATAGAGTGTAGGGTATAGAGTGTAGGGTATACAGTGTAGGGTTTAAAGTGTAGAGTGTAGGGTATAGAGTGTAGGGTATAGAGTGCAGGGTATTGAGTGTAGAGTGTAGAGTGTAGGGTATAGAGTGTAGAGTTTAGGGTATAGAGTGTAGGGTATAGAGTGTAGGGTTTAGAGTGTATGGTATAGAGTGTAGGGTATAGAGTGTAGAGTGTAGGGTATAGAGTGTAGGGTATAGAGTGTAGGGTATAGAGTGTATGGTATAGAGTGTACGGTATAGAGTGTAGAGTGTAGGGTATAGAGTGTAGGGTATAAAGTGTAGGGTATAGATTGTAGGGTATAGAGTTTAGAATGTAGGGTATAGGGTATAGAGTGTATGGTGTAGAGTGTAGGGTATAGAGTGTATAGTGTAGGGTATAGAGTGTAGGGTTTAGAGTGTAGGGTATAGACTGTAGGGTATAGAGTGTAGAGTGTAGGGTATAGAGTGTATGGTATAGAGTGTAGGGTATAGAGTGTAGGGTATAGAGTGTAGGGTATAGAGTTTAGGGTATAGAGTGTATGGTATAGAGTGTAGAGTGTAGGGTATAGAGTGTATAGTGTAGGGTATAGAGTGTAGGGTATAGAGTGTAGGGTATAGAGCGTATGGTATAGAGTGTAGGGAATAGAGTGTAGAGTGTAGGGTATAGAGTGTATGGTATAGAGTGTAGGGTATAGAGTGTATAGTGTAGGGTATAGAGTGCAGGGTATAGAGTGTATGGAATAGAGTGTATGGAATATAGTGTACGGTATAGAGTGTAGAGTGTAGGGTATAGAGTGTAGGGTATTGAGCGTAGGGTGTAGGGTATAGATTGTAGGGTATAGAGTGTAGGGTGTAGAGTGTATAGTATAGAGTGTAGGGTACAGAGTGTAGAGTGTAGGGTATAGAGTGTAGGGTATAGTGTGTATGGTATAGAGTGTACGGTATAGAATGTATGATATAGAGTGTATGGTATATAGTGTAGGGTATAGAGTGTTTGGTATAGAGTGTAAGGTATAGAGTGTAGAGAGTAGGGTATAGATTTTAGAGTGTAGAGTGTAGGGTATAGAGTGTAGGGTATAGAGTGTATGGAATAGAGTGTATGGTATAGAGTGTAGGGTGTAGAGTGTAGGGTATAGAGTGTAGAGTGTGGGGTAAAGAGTGTAGAGTGTAGGGTATAGAGTGTATGATATAGAGTGTAGGGTATAGAGTGTATGGTATAGATTGCAGGGTATAGAGTGTAGGGTATAGAGTGTAGGGTACAGAGTGTAGAGTGTAGGGTATAGAGTGTAGGGTATAGAGTGTAGGGTATAGAGTGTATGGTATTGAGTGTATGGTATAGATTGTAGGGTATAGAGTGTAGGGTATAGAGTGTAGAGTGTAGGGTATAGAGTGTGAAAAGTAGGGTATAGTGTGTAGGGTATAGAGTGTAGAGTGTAGGATATAGAGTGTAGGGTATAGAGTGTAGATTGTATGGTATAGAGTGTAGGGTATAGAGTGTAGAGTGTAGGGTATAGAGTGTAGAGTGTAGGGTATAGAGTGTAGGGTATAGAGTGTTGGGATATAGAGTGTAGGGTATAGAGTGTAGGGTATAGATTGTAGGGTATAGAGTGTATTGTATAGGGTATAGAGTGTATGGTGTAGAGTGTAGGGTATAGAGTGTATAGTGTAGGGTATAGAGTGTAGGGTATAGAGTGTGGGGTGTAGAGTGTAGGCTATAGAGTGTATGATATAGAGTGTAGGGTATAGAGTGTATGGTATAGATTGCAGGGTATAGAGTGTAGGGTATAGAGTGTAGGGTATAGAGTGTAGAGTGTAGGGTATAGAGTGTAGGATATAGAGTGTAGGGTATAGAGTGTATGGTATAGAGTGTACGGTATAGAGTGTAGGGTATAGAGTGTAGGGTATAGACTGTAGGGTATAGAGTGTATTGTATAGGGTATAGAGTGTATGGTGTAGAGTGTAGGGTATAGAGTGTATAGTGTAGGGTATAGAGTGTAGGGTATAGAGTGTAGAGTGTAGGGTATAGAGTGTATGGTATAGAGTGTAGGGTATAGAGTGTATGGTATAGAGTGTAGGGTATAGAGTGTAGAGTGTAGGGTATAGAGTGTAGTGTATAGAGTGTAGGGTATAGAGTGTAGAGTGTAGGATATAGAGTTTAGGGTATAGAGTGTATGGTATATAGTGTAGAGTGTAGGGTATAGAGTGTATAGTGTAGGGTATAGAGTGTAGTGTATAGAGTGTATGGTATAGAGTGTAGGGAATAGAGTGTAGAGTGTAGGGTATAGAGTGTATGGTATAGAGTGTAGGGTATAGAGTGTAGAGTATAGAGTGTAGGGTATAGAGTGTAAGGTATAGAGTGTAGGGTATAGAGTGTATGGTATAGAGTTTAGGGAATAGAGTGAAGAGTGTATGGTATAGAGTGTATGGTATAGAGTGCAGGGTATAGAGTGTAGAGGGTAGAGTGTAGGGTATAGAGTGTAGGGTATAGAGTGTAGAGTGTAGGGTATAGAGTTTAGGGTATAGAGTGTATGGTATAGAGTGTAGAGTGTAGGGTATAGAGTGTATAGTGTAGGGTATAGAGTGTAGGGTATAGAGTGTAGGGTATAGAGTGTAGGGTATAGAGTGTAGAGTGTAGGGTATAGAGTTTAGGGTATAGAGTGTATGGTATAGAGTGTAGAGTGTAGGGTATAGAGTGTATAGTGTAGGGTATAGAGTGTAGGGTATAGAGTGTAGGGTATAGAGTGTATGGTATAGAGTGTAGGGAATAGAGTGTAGAGTGTAGGGTATAGAGTGTATGGTATAGAGTGTAGGGTATAGAGTGTAGAGTATAGAGTGTAGGGTATAGAGTGTAGGGTATAGAATGTATGGTATAGAGTGTAGGGAATAGAGTGTAGAGTGTAGGGTATAGAGTGTATGGTATAGAGTGTAGGGTATAGAGTGTAGAGGGTAGAGTGTAGGGTATAGAGTGTAGGGTATAGAGTGTAGGGTATAGAGTGTAGAGTGTAGGGTATAGATTGTAGGGTATAGAGTGTAGAGTGTAGGGATTAGAGTGTAGGGTATAGAGTGTAGGGTGTAGAGTGTAGGGTATAGAGTGTAGAGTATAGAGTGTAGGGTATAGAGTGTAGGGTATAGAGTGTAAAGTGTAGAGTGTAGAGTATAGAGTGTAGAGTGTAGGGTATAGAGTGTAGGGTATAGAACGTAGGGTGTAGGGTATACAGTGTAGGGTATAGAGTGTAGGGTATAGAGTGTAGAGTGTAGAGTATAGAGTGTATGGTATAGAGTGTAGGGTGTAGAGTGTAGGGTATAGAGTGTAGGGTATAGGGTGTAGGTTATAGAGTGTAGGGTATAGATTGTAGGGTATAGAGTGTAGAGTATAGAGTGTAGAGTGTAGGGTATAGAGTGCATGGTATAAAGTGTAGGGTGTAGAGTGTATGGTATAGAGTGTACAGTATAGAGTGTATGGTATAGAGTGTAGGGTATAGAGTGTATGGTATAGAGTGTAGGGTGTAGAGTGTATAGTATAGAGTGTAGGGTACAGAGTGTAGAGTGTAGGGTATAGAGTGTAGGGTATAGAGTGTAGGGTATAGAGTGTATGGTATAGAGTGTACGGTATAGAGTGTATGATATAGAGTGTATGGTATATAGTGTAGGGTATAGAGTGTTTGGTATAGAGTGTAAGGTATAGAGTGTAGAGAGTAGGGTATAGATTTTAGAGTGTACAGTGTAGGGTATAGAGTGTAGGGTATAGAGTGTATGGAATAGAGTGTATGGTATAGAGTGTAGGGTGTAGAGTGTAGGGTATAGAGTGTAGAGTGTGGGGTATAGAGTGTAGAGTGTAGGGTATATAGTGTATGATATAGAGTGTAGGGTATAGAGTGTATGGTATAGATTGCAGGGTATAGAGTGTAGGATATAGAGTGTAGGGTATAGAGTGTAGAGTGTAGGGTATAGAGTGTAGGGTATAGAGTGTATGGTATAGAGTGTATGGTATAGATTGTAGGGTATAGAGTGTAGGGTATAGAGTGTAGAGTGTAGGGTATAGAGTGTAGGGTATAGAGTGTAGATTGTATGGTATAGAGTGTAGGGTATAGAGTGTATAGTGTAGGGTATAGAGAGTAGAGTGTAGGGTATAGAGTGTAGGGCATAGAGTGTTGGGATATAGAGTGTAGGGTATAGAGTGTAGGGTATAGAGTGTAGGGTATAGATTGTAGGGTATATAGTATAGGGTATAGAGTGTAGGGTATAGAGTATATAGTGTAGGGTATAGTGTGTAGGGTATAGAGTGTAGAGTGTAGGGTATAGAGTGTAGGGTATAGAGTGTAGGGTATAGAGTGTAGGGTATAAAGTGTAGAGTGTAGGGTATAGAGTGTAGGGTATAGAATGTAGGGTATAGAGTGTAGGGTATAGAGTGTATGGTATAGAGTGTATGGTATAGAGTGTATGGTATAGATTGTAGGGTATAGAGTGTAGGGTATAGAGT